>NW_023660698.1:0-2500 GCF_015228065.2 Penaeus monodon | reverse complement strand
ATCAGTGTGGAGCAACACTGGGCAATGTCAAGGTCTCAGACCTTGACTTTGCCGATGATGTTGCTATCCTATCTGAGTCCCTGGAGTCACAGGTGATGGCTCTTGATGCATTTAGCAATGAGGCGAAGCCCTTAGGCCTAGAGGTCTCCTGGACCAAGACCAAGATTCAGGACTTTGGGGGCCTGTTAGGGGTACCCGTTCAGTCGATTCATGCTTGCGGCAAGGACGTTGAAGTTACAGAGAGTTTTACATACCTTGGTAGTGTAGTCCATATCTCTGGGCGTCAAACAAGAAGTCAATAGACGGATTGGTCTGGCAACAGGAGCCATGAACTCGATCAACAAGAGCATTTGGAAATGTCAGTACCTATGCAGAAGGACCAAGCTGCGTATCTTCAAGGCCTTGGTACTGCCAGTTTTGCTCTATGGAAGCGAAACCTGGACGCTATCCAGTGGCTTGGAGTCTCGTCTTGATGCCTTTTTTAAGCCCCTTCGCCGGATCATGGGGTACAGTTGGCAGGACCACGTGTCCAACCGACGGTTACCCCATGAGACTGGGACCTGTTACTTGCATAACCCGGGATCGAAAACTTAGGCTACATGGGCGCCTAGCTAGTTCCCTGTGGATGACCCTGCACATCAGGTTTTCTCTTGTGAGACAACCCTGGGTGGAGGAAACTGTGGAAAGATCCAGGAGGCCAGGCTTGGGCAACTCGACGAGACCGGGCGCGAGGAATTAGAGATGGACCCAGGGCCTGCCAGGAGACTCGCCTCGAGGGACCCTCGTGGCTGGAAGCGAAGGGTGGATGCGGGCCCTGCGCCCCAGTCGGGATTAGCCCCTTGATGATGATGATGATATATATAATTTAATATATATATATAATATTATAATTTTATATATATATATAAATTAAACATATATTTTATATATATAAATACATATATGTGTGTGTGCGTGTGCTTGTGCGTGTGCGTGGGGTGTGTGTGTGTGTATTTATATATGTGTATATAAATATAAATATAAATATGTGTGTGTGTATGTTTATGTATATATGTGTATTATATGTACACACACACACACACACTCATACACATATATATAATATATATATATATCTATATATATATATATTTAATAATAATATATATATATATATATAACATATATATATTTATATATAATTTATATATATAAATACATATATGTGTGTGTGTGTGTGCGTTGCGTGGCGTGTGTGCGTGTGTGTGTGTGTGTGTATTTATGTATATGTGTATAGATATATAGAAATAAATATGTGTGTGTGTATGTTTATGTATATATGTGTATATATATGTACACACCCACCCACACACACACACCCCACTTACATATATATATATATATATATATATATATATATATATATATATTATATATATATATATATATATAATATATATGTGTGTGTGTGTGTGTGTGTGTTGTGTGTGGGGTGTGTGGGGTGTATGTGTGTGTATAATATATATATAATATATATATATATATATAAAATATATATATAATATTTTATTGATAGAAAAATAGATATACACACACATACTCACACATACACACACACACAACACACACACACACACACACACCACACATACACACACACACACACAGATCTATATTATCGATGGTTTTGACAGATAGATATAGATATAGACATAGATATATAATATATATATTTGTATTATTATATATATATAATAATACATAATATATATACATATAATATACATATTTTAAAATTTATAATATAATATATTATATATTTTAATTATATAATTATATAATATATATATATATTATATAATATATATTTATATATATTATTTTTAATAATATTTTAATTTAATATATTATATTATATTTTTATTTTAATAATAATGTGTATATATTACAAGTTTACATGTACGTATGTGGTGTGTGTGTGGTGTTTGTGTGTGTGTGTGTGTGTTTAGTATACAGATGTTGTATATTATATTAATTAAATATAGATAGTAGAAAAATAAAAGGTAGATGGGATAGATATTTTGATAAAGAATAATTATTATAAATTATATAAAATATATTAAAATATATATATATAATATATATATATATATATGTGTGTTGTGTGTGTGTGATAAAAAATATGCAATAATATATATATATATATATAAAATATATATAAAATAATTATATATATATATATATATAATATATATATATATATAAATATATATTATAATATTATATATATATATGTATATATATATATAAATAAATATATATATATATAATATTATATATAAAAATTATATATATATATATATACGATTATAATGGGGGAGCTTTGGTTTGACTTTCTTTTTAGATGGCAAGGACCCGCGTTTTTATCCTATTTGTGTTGCCGAAGGCGCCCCCAGCCTAGACTGATGCGCCGCTTTTTTCCTTTCGCAGATGTGTGTTTTGTTTTATTGCCCTAGTATAT
>NW_023660697.1:7500-15000 GCF_015228065.2 Penaeus monodon | reverse complement strand
TATAAATGTTTTAATTTTTAAATTTCAAAAGGGGAAAAAACATAAAAAATGGAATTAAAAAGGGGGCCCCCCATAAAAAAATTAAAAAAAAAAAAAAAAAAAAAAAAAAAAAAAAAAAAAAAAAAAAAAAAAAAAAAAAAAAAAAAAAAAAAAAAAAAAAAAAAAAAAAAAAAAAAAAAAAAAAAAAAAAAAAAAAAAAAAAAACAAAAAAAATAAAAAAAAAATCCCAAAAAAAAAAAAAAAAAAAAAAAAAAAAAAAAAAAAAAAAAAAAAACATTTGTTCAAAAGGGTCAATCAAAAACGGGGTTTATGTAAAACCCTTTTGTTCAGGAAAATTTTCCCGAGTGGGAAAATTTGCTTTCCCCTACCCTAAAAACCTTTTTAAAAATTCCGGGGAAAACAAAAATATAAAAAAAAAAAAACCCCCAAAAACCAACAAAAAACAAAAAACCAGAACAATTTTAAACCTTTTAAAATTGGGTTGAAAAGGGCAACCTAAAAAAAATTCTTTAAAAAAAAAACCCCCCGCCCACATACTTATACACAACCCACAAAAAAAACAAAAAACAAACCCCCCAAAACCCAAAACCCAAAAACCAAAAAAACCCCCTTCCACTTTTTTCTTGAAGGGGGGTTTGGGGGGGCGGGGGGGAAAATTCAATTTTTTTTTTCTAAACCTTTTTGTACACAAAACTTTCCTTATTTCCCCATGAACACACCCCACCCAAAACAAAAAAAAAACCCAAAAAAAAAAAACAAAACCTTTTTTAAAAACTCTCTGCAGGGTTTTTTAGGTCTTTTAATTTTCTTCTTTTTTTTAAAACCTAAAGACCTTTAAATAAACAAAAAAACCCACCCACAAACCCAAAGAAAAAATTTTTGGGAGGATTTTTAATGAATTTATATATTTTCTTTTTTTTTTTAATTGGGAAAAATTTATGGGGGAATCCCAAAAAAAGAATATAAAAGAGAAAAAATATATAGATTCTAAAAAATAATATTTTTTTTTAAAATGTAATAATTATGTAGTATTTTATTTTTTATATAAAATTAATAAAATTATAAAAACCCAAAAAATATACAAATAATAATAATATAATAAAATAATAATATATAATATATATATATATAAAAAGGGATAATATAAATATAAATAATAAAAAATAATAAATAAGTATTAAATATATATAATAATTAAATATATATATATTAATATATATTATATATATTTTATAATATATAAAAAATAAGGAAAAAATTTAAATATATTAATATATAATATAATTATATAAAATATAAATATATATATAAATTATTATTATATATATATATATATATATATTATATATATATATAAATATTATATAAAAATATAATTTTTAATATATATAAATATATAATATATTATAAATATAATTATATAATATATAAATATATATAAATTATCATTTTTCATATATACATACATATTATTATATATTATATAATAAATATTATAATAAAATTATATTATATATATTAATATATATATATAATAAAAATATAATATTTTATATAAAATTATATATTTTAAATATTTTATATTTATATAATATATATATTTATATATATATATATATAAATATATATATTTTAAAATATATATATTATATTTTAAATTATATAATCCGTAGATTAAGACGGGGCGTCCCCTGTGCCAGGGGTTTCCTTTGCAGCCTGGAACTACAGGGGCACAAACCTCGTGGCAGCCAGACAATGTTTGAATATTCCTGCCTGTGCGTAGTAATTCAATTTCCCCCCCGTGTCCCTGATCTGACAGCTAAAACTTAGTTGCAAAATTTAATTTATTTTTTGGATATTTCAAGTGTAAAAAGTGATAATGACAGGTTTTAATAACTCGACCACATTTCGGTAAAAATTTAAAAAAAAAATAGAATGCTAATATATAATTATTATATATATTATAATATATTAATATATATATATATATATTATATATATATAATATAAAAATTATATATATGTGTGTGTGTGTGGGGGTGGTGTGTGTGTGTTGTGGGGTGTGTGTGTGTGTGTGTGTGTGTGGTGAGTGTGTGTGTATGTGTATCGGGGTTTGCATGTGTGAAACAAAAAATTATATAATAATATATAATATATATATATATATATATATATTATATATATATTATATAGATAGATAGATAATGATAGAAGATGATAGAAGTAGTAGATATACGTATATATACAATAATATATATTATTAAATACGTATAATTAATAATATATATATATATAATATATATTATATATATATTTTTTTTTTTTTTTTTTTTTTTTTTTTTTTTTTTTTTTTTTTTTTTTTTTTTTTACACCCATTCATTCCATGCGACATAGGCCTCTCTCAATTCATTACTGAGAGGTATATCCAGTGTATATAACTTCCCTGATTGAATCCCTTCTAATCAACCGCGGTTTGTGCCACGGCGGGGATTTCCCCCTACGACACATGCGCTCGATTTAAAGGGCGGTATGTCTTTTTCGGGTGGGAAATCGAGTGAAGTTCCTTGCCAAGGGAACAACGCGCTGGCGGTGACTCGAACCCTCAAAACTCAGTTTGCCGTCGTGACATTTTGAATCCGATGCTTTAACCAAATTTATATATATATTTATAAATATATATAATATATATATATATATAATATATTATAATATAATTATATATATATATAATATATATATAATATATATAGTATATATATATATATATAATATATAAAATTTTATATATATATTATTATATTATATATATTTTTAATATATATATATAATATTTTATACAATACACACACATAACACACAAAAAACACCCACCCACACACACACACACACACAACCACACAACACAAAACACGCACACCACACACACAACACACACAAACACCACAACACACACACACACACACACACACAATATAAATATATTATATATAAAATATTATAAAATTATAAAAATTATATATATTTTAATAAAAATTTATTATATATATATATATATTACACTTTTTATATTGTAGAGAGAGGAGGAGTAGAGAGATAAAGATATTTCCTTTATGATTCTTTAGTTTTTCAACTTTACCAGTTACAGTTATAAAAAGAAAAAAATAAAACGAGAGAGAAAAGCAGGGAGAACCTTAGGGGGTTTTATCAGTTAGCCTTTTATTTACCACCTGATAGCTGCACAGGCGTGGGCAAGTTTTTTGAGGCATGGATAAATCATAAATGGTATTACTTTGAATTTTTAAAGGTTATAACATTTTTATGATAAGGAGAAATTACACGCCCCTTTGGTTAGAAAGTAAAACATGGCGTAAAAAAACCGCAACTTTTTTGTTTTACCAATAAGTCAAAATAAAAGGGAGGAATTTCCTTCGAACCCCTTTTCGAATTAAAAAAAAAAGACAGGTTAACTGTCAGTGTTTCGGCGCAGATTAAAACCAGAAGTTATTTACAAAACACTGAAACCGCTCGACATGCCGGACTTGAGAGAATTATTAAAAAAAAAAAATTTTCATTTCCCTTTTTCCACGGGTTTGAACAGCAGGAAAGGAGATGGCCCTCGGGTTTCCCTTTAGCTGTTTTTATGTAGCTTGAAAAGTGATGAACTATAAGGAAAATGATGAAAAAAAATATCAATACTACTCTACAAATACTAAAAAGAATATAATATAATATTATATAAATAAAATATATATACATATATATATTTTTTTTCTTTTTTTTCTTTTTTTTTTTTTTTTTAAAGTGCCCGTCCCACAAGGACTTTGGGCGTCAGGTTTCCCATGATTTTCTTGGCAATTGAGAGCGGGGGTTTTGCCTTTCCCTTCCCCCCGGGAAATTTTTTATCGAGTCACCATTCATTTACCCGGTTCGGGACCGGCATGACTTGGGGGCTTGCCACCAGCAGTAGGTAGGCAATCAGGTGAAGTTCCTTCCCCAAGGGGAAAAACGCGCCGGCCGGTGATTCGAACGCTCGAACTCAAATTGCCGTCGTGACGTCTTGAGCCATGCTCTAACCACCGGCCACCGGGGCCATAATGTTTTTATAATAAAAAAATCACAATATAATAATAATAATTATTATTTTTATATTTTTTTATTATTATTAATAACAACAAAAACAATAATAAAGATATTACTAAAACAAATTAGAAAAATAGATGTGATAAAGTAAAAATTTAATAATAAGATAATAAAAAAATAATTAAATATAATAATAATAATGAAAAATAATAATAATAACAAAACAATAATAATAATCTTAACGACCATAATAGTAATAGTAACAATGTTTAGTAGAATAATTAGTAATAATAATAAGTAAAAAACAAAAAGATAATAATAAAAATAATAGTAACTTTTTGATTTTATTATTATTATTTTTATTATTAAATCTTTAAATTAATTATTATTTTTTTTATTATTATTTTATATTATTATTTTTATTATTTTTATTATTACAATTTTTTTTATCATTATTTTTATTATTATTTTATTTTTTATTATTATTTTTATAATTATCCCAAAACAACAATTTTAATTTTAATAATTTGATAATGATAATAATATTGATATCAATAATAATAAAAATGAAATTTTATTGATAATAAAATAATAAGATAGAAAACAATAAAAACGACACAAAAACAACAACAACAACAATAACAGTATAATATTAATGCTATGATAATGATAAAAAATAGTAAAAAACAAATAATTAATGAAAATAATAATAATATAATAAAATAATAATAATAATAAAAAAAATAAAAAAATTTAATAATAAAATAATAATGAAAATAATGATAAAATCATCATCACATCATCTCCTATATCTTCATATCACCTCTCAAAATATAATACATCATCTCATCATCGTCTCATCATATCATCAGAAAGATAACAAGAAAGTATTGCCACTACTAAAAAAATGATAATACCAAAAAAGATATTAGAAAGGGGGAATATAAAAATAACAAAAAAAAAAAATCAAGTAAAGAAAGAAATAAAAAACAATATTTACTAAACACTGAAGACAGACAGAAATAACGATATGTTAAAATATGTAGAAATGGGAAATTAAGCGAGAAACTACCTAATGGGTATCAAAGAGAAGCGTAAGCAGGAAAAGGAAGAAAAATTTTAAAAGAAATAATGTGAAGGAGAGGGAAGGGGAAACACTAAAAAAAGGGAAAGGTCTTTAAATCAAAAAAGAGAGACATTATTATTTTTATTATTTTTATTATTATTATTTTTTTATTATTATTATTTTTATTATTATTATAAACATCATATCATCATCACACATATCAATTATTTTTATATCTTATTATTATTACATTATTATATTATTATTTTTATATTATTTTTTTATTTTTTTTACTATAAAAAAAAAAATAAAATAATAGGAAAAAAAATAAAATAAAATAATAATAAAAAAAACAACAACAATAAAAATATTTTAAAATTAATAAAATAATGCAAAAATAATAAAAATGAAAAAAAAATAATTTAACAATATTTATAATAATGAAATAATGACAGTAATAAAATAATAATAATAAAATAATAAAAAATAATAATAATAATAATAATAATAATTACAATATAAAGTAATAATAATAATAATAATAATAATAATGATAATAGTAATAGTAATAATAATTCTTTTATGTTGTCATTATATTTATTTGAATTATTATTATTTTTATCATTATTTTTTATTTTTTGATAATAATAATAATAAGATAATAAAAATATAATAAAACAATAATATTTTTACATTTTTATTATCATACATAATTTCATTGTTTATGAGCTTGTTTTTGTTGTTATTTATAAGATTTTACATTAGTATTTTTATTTACTTTCCACATTTTAAAAATATTTCTATTTTTATTATGTTACGTTTTTATATTAAATTTTATTATTATTATTATAATTATTAATAATAATTATTTTTAATTTTCATTATTATTGTTATTAAAAAATAATATTATTTTATTTTCACCATCACTCTACATTTTTATTATTTTTTTTATTATTTTTATTTATTTTTATTATTATTTTTATAATTTTTATTTTATTAATACACAAATTTTTTCATTTTATTGTTTTTTAATTTTTAATATTATTACTATTTATCATTTCTTACATTATTATTTTATTTTTTATTTTATTATTTTCATTTTTATTTTCATTATTTTTTACTATTTTTTTTTTTATTATCATTTTGTTTTTTCCTATTGGATTATTATCATTATATTTTTATCGTTATTATTATTATATATATTATTATTATTATTATCATTTTTATTTACCATTTTTCGTTATTATTTTACTTTTGGTTATTTTTTTGCTGTTGTTATTGTTTTTATTTTTACCATTTTTGTTATTTTTAAAAGTTATTATTTTTAAATTAATCCTTTTTTGATTTATGTTGTTGTTGTTATATAATATATTATTATTAGTAATAGTAGTGGTAGTAGTAGCAGAATAGTAGTATTAGTAGTACATAATTTTTATTATTTTTTTATGATTATTAAAATTTTTATTATTATATTGTTTTTTATATTTTTTATTTTTTATTTTTATTATATTATTTATTACTATTATTATTAATTATTTTTTTATTTTTCATCATCAAATTTTTATTTTATTATTATTTTTATCATTTTAGATTTCATTGATGTTTTTTTATAATTACCTTAACTTTATTTATATTTTAATCAGTTTGTTCTTGTTTTGATATCATTTTTATTTCTTTATTATAATGCTGTTTTTGTTCTATGATGAGATCGTGATGGGATATGAAAAATTACCATTATTGTTTTTAATATAAAAATATGCTAATAATAAAATAATAATAATAATAATAATAATAATAATATAATAATAATAATAATGATTTTAAATTTTTCATTATTATTATTGTTGTTGTTTTGTTATTTTATTTTATTATTATTAATTTTTATTCATTATCATCATTATGTTGTTTATTATATACCCTCATTTGTAAGTTTTTGTCATCATTTTATATTTTTTTATTATATTATTGTTATCATCACCTTTATAGATGCAAGTATAATTTCATAATTTGTTTTCCCGAGTATACGGCTCTTGTCAACACAGGTTTAAAAAAAAACATGAAAAAAAAAAAAATATCATATTTTTTTACGAATAGATTTTAGAAAAAAACAAAATCGCCCCTTTTGCCAAACCCGTGCTCACAACTTTTAATGTCATGCCTTTTTTATCAAATTTCTAAGTACATCTCAGGGCAAGACCTTAATTTACACATTTAATTTTTAATGCTCCATAATGAAAAAAATAAAGGGAAGTTAGTGGATTAAAGCTTTCACAAATTTTATTTTAAAACCCACTTATAAAAAAAAACTCAACCACAATAGAGTATATTTAAAACAATGTTTTTTTTTTTTTTTT
>NW_023660696.1:49907-54907 GCF_015228065.2 Penaeus monodon | reverse complement strand
TTACTCAAGTATGATAGACAGGTAATGTCTATGGAGCTATAAGATCCATAGTTGCACACCTCCTTTTAGTGGGTCGTGGGCATGGTTGGTGTAGCACTGGCCCTCCAGGTTTTCATACCCGGAGTGACCTAGGTTCGGTCCTGGTCAGGGAGGGGTTTTAGCATATATATATATTATATATATTATTTTATATATTATATATATATATATAGTATATATATATATATATATATATGTAATATAACATATTCTATTATATCTCTATATATTTATCGATATCTCTATATATATATTTCTATATATATATCTATATATATATATATACTGTCTTCTATACAATACAACATATATATATATATATTATATATATATACATATATATATACATATCATATATAATATATAGATATATATCTATACCTATATATATATATATATCTATATATCTTATCTATACTCTTCTATTATACATATATATAGAGATACATATATATATCTATATAGAATAATCTTACTATATATATCTCTTCATACGATAATATCTATCTTAGAGATATATATCTATCTATATATGTTCTATATATATGTCTATATATATATATAGATATATATATATATTATATCATATATCTCATAATTATATATATATATCTATATATGTATACTATATTATATCGTCTATTATCCTATATATCTCTATAATATTCTCTATATATATTAGCTATATATACTATATATCTCTCTATATATATGTCTATACTAATCTATTCATGTCTATCTCTCTCTATACTATACTCTACTATCTATATATCTAGTATCTCGCTCTCTATTATATATATATGTCTATCATATATACCTCCTTATGCCTCGATAAATCTGTCTCTCTATCAATGTATTCTCTCCTCTCTTCTCTATTATATCTATGTATATATATCTATGTATCTATTCTATGTTCTCTATCTCTATCTCTCTAATCTCTCTGTCTCATCGCTCTCTGTCTATCTTATCTCTCTATATCTCTGTCCCTCTCCCTCTCTATCTCTCTACTCCTCTATCTCTTCTCTATATATCTCTCCCACACCTATCTCTATATCTCTCTCTTCTATCTCTATCTCTCTATATCTCTCTATCTATATATCTCTATCTCCCCTCTATCTCTATACCTTCTCTCTCTCTTCCCTCCCTCTCAACTCCGATATATCCATCTAGTTATACATCTATAACCTATATATCTATCCATATCTATCTCTCTATCTATAATTCTATATCTCCTATCTATCACCCTCTCTCTTATCTCTCTCTCTCTCTACTCTCTCTCTCTATCTCTTCTCTCTCTCTCTCTATCTCTATATATGTCTGCATATCTATATGTTTCTGCATGCATGATAATTATCTATCTGCAGACCTCTATACATATACTATCTATCTATCTCTCTCTCTCTCATATATATCTATAATATTATTATTATATAATGAACTGTATTCCAGCTGACAGTGTATCAAAATGTAATGAAATGCGAAGAATATCTTCACAATACAAGAGATGTATTTGAACTCGGTTTCAATCATTATATAGCATATATATATATATATATATATATATATATATAGATATATTATATATATAGATATTTAGATATATTATATCTATCTATATATTACTATATATATATCTATATATATATATATCTCTTATTATCTATATATATTATATATATATATATCTCTTATCTATGATTCTCTATAGAGATATATATATATTATTATATTATATCTCTATCTATATATCTATCTCTATCATCGTATTCTTCTCTATGCTCTCAGCGCTCTCTATCATATCTATCCTCATATCTCTCTAACTCTATTTCTCTTCTCTCTCTCTCTCCATCGCATCATATATATTCTCTCTCTCTACTCTCTCTATATACCTATCTTTCTATATCTCCTCTCTCTCTCTCTCTCTCTATCTTACTCATCTTCTCTCTATCTCTCCTCCTTCTTCTCGCTACCATCTTTCTCTCTCCTATCCTCTTCTCTCTCTTCTGCTCTCTCGATCCTCTCTCTCTTCTCATCTCTCTCTAATCTCTCTCATCTAGATCTCTCTCTCTCTCTATCTCTCCTCTCTCTCTCTCTGTCCTCTCTATCTTCTCTCTCTCATCCCTCTGTCTCTCTACTCTATCTCATCTCTCTCTCTCTCTCTCTCTTTCCTCGATATGCTCTGTCTCTCTCTCTCTCTCTCTCTCTCTCATCTCTTCTCTCTCTCTCTCTTCTTCCGAACCTCTCTCCACTCTGTCTCTCTCTCTCTCTCTCTCTCTCTCTCTCTGTCTCATCTATCTCTCTCTTCCCTCTGTCTCTCTGCTCTCTTCTCTTCTCTCTCTCGCTCTCTACTCTATCTCCCTCTCCTCTCTTCTCTTCTCTCTCTCTCTCTGTCTCTCTCCTCCTCGCTGTTCTTCTCTCTCCCGGCTCCATGCCTCTCTCCCCTCTCTGTTTTGTGTGTGTGGGTGTGGTTTTGCCGGGATAAAACTTAGAGATATCGACAGCTCTATCTATATCTATATATAAAGTTGAGTAGATATTACCGTAAATGAGATATAGGTATGGTCATCAGGGGCTAAGGCCGACGGGGCCCATGGCGCATCCACCCTTTCGCTTCCACCCTATGAGGGTCCCTCTTGGCGAGTTCCCCCAGGCAGGCTCTCGGCCCATCTCTATTTCCTCGCGACAGGTCTTGTCCCAAGCCATGACATCCTAGGTCGTCCCACAGGTCTCCTCGACCCAGGGTTGTTTCGCAAAGAGTCATCCACAAGGAAATGAGCTAGGTACCCATAGAGCCTGAGTTGGTAATCCCAGATTATGCAAGTAACAGGTCTCATACTAGTCTTGCAGTGTAACCATCAGTTGGACACTTGGTCCTGTCAACTGTACCCCATGATCCAGCGAAGAGACCTGTTACAAAAGGCATCAAGATGAGACTCCAAGGCACTAGATGACATCCAGGTTTCATTTCCATAGAACAAGACTGGCAGTATCAAGCTTGAGACCGTAGCTTGGGTCCTTTCTCATGGGGGTTTAACCTCCGACATCTCCAAATGTTCTTGTTGATCGAGTTCATGGCCTCCCTGTTTGCGCAGACCAATCCATCTACTGACTTCTTGGTTGACAGTCCAGAGATATGGACTACGGTACCAAGGTATGTAAAACTCTTTGTGACTTCAACGTCCTCGCCACAAGCATGGATCAACTGAATGTGTTCCTATTAATAGGCTCCGCAAAGTCCTTTATCTTGGTCTTGGTCCGAGAGCTTCCGCTAGCCTAAGAGCTTTGCCTCATTGCTGAAATGCATCAAGAGCCGCCAACCAGTGACTCCCCAGGACTCAGATAGGGTAGCACAGTGTCGGCCAACGTCAATTTTTGAGACCTTGTTATTTCCCCAGTGTTACTCCAAACCATGACTTTGTCTAGTAGTTCTGCCTGCCCATTAATCCAGCTCCATAAAAGGTGTTGAAAAAGTGGATGGTGCGAAGGACACAGCCTTGACCGCACCCTTCAATTAACAGTGCAGAGTTTGACAGAATCCGCCCCACCACCCTTCAGCACTTTCATACTGGGTAAAGGCTTGCCTTATTAGGCCAATACTCTGCGTCAGAATTCCCTTGAGTCTCAGGATCTCCCATAGCAATTCACAATGCACCAAGTCAAATGTCTTCTTGAGGTTGATGTAGGTTGCAAGCAACCCACAACCAAACTCACGACGGCGTTCCACAATTACTCGAAGCACTAGTATTCAGAATATTGTGGACTTGCCAGGAGTGAATCCAGACTGCTCCAGTCTCTGATGCCTATGTAGGTGGTCGCGGATCCGTTTCAGAAGAATGTGGGCAAAAATTTTGCCTGGTATGCTGAGCAGTTTAATGCCATGGTAGTTGCTGCAGTCCCAACAATCCCTTTCCCCTTCCAAAAGGGATGACCATGTCCCTCAACAGGTCAGGAGGAATGGTACAGACTGCCAAATGGCAGTCAAGACTGTATGCAAGCCCTGAGCCATAGGTTCACCCCCAGCCTTTAGAAGTTCAGCAGGGATATCACATATGCCTGCAGCTTTCCCACTCTTCAGCTTGGAAATCACCATCCTAACCTCCGTTAGGGTAGGAGGTTCCTTACTGATGGGTGGGTCCGGCACAGGTATTGTGACATTGCTTGCATCCAAACTAACTGTTGGAGGGTCTACCTGGTACAACTGCTCCAAATTCTCAGCCCAACATTCACGAACCCCAACATGATCTGAGATGATCCATCCATCCACTGATCGGACTGCAGTCATTTGTGAGGAGGGCTTACAGTTCAGCTTTCACAGGGCTTGGAAGGCAGGGTGAAGGTCGTTTACCAAGAAATGGTCTTCAACCTCCTCAGGAAGATTCGTGATGAACTGTTCCTTGTCCATTCTCATCAGTGTCCAAGCCCTACACACCAAGGAGCAATGCAAGACCTGATTGCCATTCAGCCGAGCCATGCGACACACTTCACTGGCCTCCAATGTCTCCAGGGAGATGTATTTCTGCCTTGCCCTCGGGCGTACGCCAATGGACCCCTGGGCTGCTTCAAGTGTTTCGCGCTTGAAGAACTCCCACAGAGCAACTGGGGCCATCACGTTGTTGAGTTCTGTGAATCGGTCAGAGACTGCCATGGTGAACCCACGGTCACACTCCTCCCTTAGTCTGTCCAGGTGAAACACCTTAGAGTGGCCACTGGAGGGACGGGGAGTTTTGAAGTGGACCCGTAGGGTAGCCACACCCAGCCTGTGGTCAGTGCCACAGAACTCGGCACTCCGGTAAACTCTAACAAGAATGTGGTCAATCTCCTTGGCCACTGTACTCATATCACTATACCATGTCCAGTGATGCAGGTTGGAGTGCTGGTACTAGGAGCCAGAGATCCTCATTTTCTGGGACCTAGCAAAGTCCCGGAAGAGGCGTTTCGCTGCGAGTATCACTACACTTGTC
>NW_023660696.1:39390-49807 GCF_015228065.2 Penaeus monodon | reverse complement strand
TTGTCCGCCGGTGTTTTTATGAAGTCACCATCTCTATTTACCCGGTTTCTGGGAACGGCACTGACTTGGGCTGGATTGCCCACCCAGTGGCTAGGTAGGCAATCGAGGTGAAGTTCATTGCCCAAGGGAACAACGCGCCGGCCGGTGACTCGAACCCTCGAACTCAGTTTGCCGTCGTGACAGCCCTTTGAGTCCGGATGCTCTAACCTCTCGGCCACCACGGCCCCAATATATATATATTATATATATATATATATATATATATATAATATATATATATATATACACAAACACATATACACACACACGCACACACGCGCCCGCACACACACACACACATATACATATATAACAAAGTTTCTCACACTCTCATTCACTCACTCGTTTTCGTACGGTGTGTGTGTGTGTGTGTGTGTGTGTGTGTGTGTGTGTGTGTGTGTGTGTGTGTGTGTTGTGTTGTGTGTGTGGTGTGTGTGTGGTGTGTTGTGTGTGTTTATATATATTTTTATATTTTATATATCCATTTATATATATATATATATATATATATATATATATATATTTTTTTTATTTATATATTAAATTTTATATATATATTTAAATTTATTTTAATATTTATATATATATTTATATATTATATTTTATTATATATATATTTTATTATTATTTAAAATATTTTACATAAAAATGCCAGCGCTCTGATTGCTCGCTCGAGCCCGATCTCACGGCGAGAAAACGACATATTGTCAAGAGAAGTCCAACACAGGTGTCGTTGGGGAAGCCGCCGCCGCGGCACAGTTGTTAAGTGTACTGAACCGCGGTTGATTAGGAAGGGCATCCAATCAGGCAAGGGTGAGACTGCCAAATAACCTCTCAAATAATGCATTGAGAGAGGCTGATTTCCTTTTTAAAAACTTTTGAGAAACATGGTTGGCAAGGTCACTTCCACTCATGCAAGGGACCCACTATCGACCCCAACCAACGCCAAGGGATACTTGTGTCACGTAGGCGCTATGATTTAAGACTGCCGCGATGGTCCGTTGGTTAGAGCACTGGACTCCGACCCTCGGGCCCCATTAAATTTTCCGCCGCGGCAGTCGAAAAATGCCTAGCTTTGACTCGGGTTCGAGCCTTTAAAAAACGACATATCGCCGGAAAATCTAATGCATGTTTCAGGGAAGTCACCCTGGGGCAAAAACCGGGTTTTATTAAAAGGGGCATCAAATCAGGCAAGGTGGCACTCTATAAAACCTTTAGTATAAATTGAGATGGGCCTATGTCCTGCAGTGATAAGGCTTTTGAAAAAAAAATATATTTACATATACTGTATTTTTAATTTTATAATTAATATATAATATATATATATATATATTTTATTATAAAATTATATATATTTTAAATATAAAATATATTTTATTTTATGTACATGTAGAAAGGTGGTCAAGAGTTCATTTTACGAGCTTGAAAGAAGCGACATCCTCTCTTGTCACCAGCCTGTTGGGTCCCCCGCAGTGGTTCGGGGAAACCCACAGTCTCGATGCAGTCTTTATTGGAAATGGTAGCAGGCGAAGGTTGAAAAAGTAGATCTGGGCAGTAGGGTAGGCCCGGCGGGGGGCCTGGAGTGGTGGCCCCAGGTGACAGGTGTCCAGGAGGGACCATGACTCGCGGTAGAGTGTTGTACAGGCCAAAAAGAAGGTCGGAGGTCACAAGCAAAGGAGGTTTTCCAGGCCAGCACGTCACCCTAATTGATCATACAGCGAGGGCGTGACCTCGGGGCATCTGACTATTAGATGGAGTGGACTGAAGGGGAAAAAGGAAAAGGGTGGAGTGAAAGAAAGAAAGATTGAGTGTGAGAGGCCTCTGGTTGGGGTCCCCCATGTTGGTAATTCATGAAAACGCACGGTCTGGTTGCAGTTTTTAATGAAGATGTAAGTGCTTGGCTGATATAAACTTGCCAGGAGGCCTGGAATGGTGAACCCCACGAGGAGGCAGCGTCCAAAACGGGACCGTGACTTGTGTTTTCACGGGGCAAGGAGATGCTCTGAGGTAATGAACGAAGACATTGACTAGGTCAGCACGGCGGCGAGGACGTGGGCACACCGTGATTAGGGGGCGTGAACTCGGAAGCGTCTGTATAACGGGTATAGAACCCAATTACATTGGCTTGCAGGGGTATTATACTGGTTTTTTCGTTTCACTCTTTATTTCTAAGAGCTACCCCGATAAAACACACAGACTGTCTATTAGGGGGGAATCGCGGTATGCAGTCGCAGTCGCTTGCCCAGGGAGGGCGGAGCTGACCTTACCGCGTCGGTGCTTAACACACCCTGACCCTGGGGTACCTCGGTATAATTTTGACCGTTCCGCTGGGGAAAGCGAAGAAGCAGTTGGGGGACATGGGGGGACCCGGGGTGGGGTCCCAGCCCCATGCCACACTTCTTACTCCACCAGCAAATGGTTCTAATTTGAATTATACTAGAATACCACATTTTAACTGCAGGCCCAGGGGAAATTTTTGAGGAAAAACCGTAATTTAAAATGATCTTGCTTGGTAGACATGGCAAAAGGGAAAGGGTGTTCGCTGTTCGGGAAGGGACGGGACTGACCCCTTTAGGTATTTCTGGGTCGCTTCCAGCCTAGGGCTGGGGCACACTTACCCTTGGCTCCCCCCTCCGGCTTCTCGTTTCGCCGAAGGTAGGTCATGACCCAGGGGGGTAAACCCTTTTCCAAACCGGGCCTTCTTTTATGGAGAAAGGGAAAAAAGAAGGAACAGAAAAAAAGTTTAAACTACCACAGCCGGTTATTTTAAAAAAAAAATTGCATTTTTTTATTTGGTTTTAATTTATTTTAATTTTTTATTTTTCATTTTTGTTTTTTTTTTCCCAAAAAGAAGAAAAAATAAAAGGGGGGGAACATCGTAGCATCCCACGGACCGGGCTTAACCCCAACCCGTCTCTGATAATAAAAGTAATAAGGAAACAAAATCGGAATCCACAAGATTTACTTGCCCACATTTTCACACAGAAAAAAATCTGAAATTTGTCATCAGTACGCCCACCGACGACAGACAAAATTGGGGGCTAAGAATATATCATAAACTTAGCCGGACTAAGACAGCAACCACCCATTAAAAAAAGGTTCGTGTCTTTTTGCCCTGGGGGTGATGGGGTGATGTGATTTGTATGCGTGGTAGTGGGTGAATTGTGTGTGTGTATGCGTGTGTGGTACGCTGCGTAAATGAGGGGGGAAAGCGGAGTGACCTCACAGAGAGAATGAACAAACACAATTTACGTTCACTAACAAACTAAAGAAAATAGAAATCTACTTTTTAAAATTATTTAAACACCACCTGAACCCCAACATAAAATAATATGACAAAATGTAGCCGGGAATGGTGACTAAAAAAATTCGAAAGCATTTAAACAACCAAATTTTTGGGGGTCAGAAAATCTGACGCCGAGGTAAATGTCTGCTGGGATGTTAGACTTCATTAACGGGGGGGGGGGGGGGGGGTTCCTATCCCAAAAAGCTTATTTTTCTAAACACTCACCGGGGAAAATCTAAAAAGAACATCCTTTTTTCCCGCTACTGTGATGGCGCCACAAAAATTCCCCAAGGAATTTTAATTATCACGAAACCACAAAAGCTTGGGGAATTTCCCAAAAAATACAACAACTTCAAAGGGTGAGAAGGGGGATTAAAAAGCAAAAAGTGTTCTAGCTTAACCCAGTCCCACATTAAATTAACGGATTAAACCCCGGTCCCCCCTCAAGGGGCCGATCGAACGAATAAATTCGGTTTATTGTACTTTCTTTCGAACAAGGGGGCAGATCTATTAGGGGCCCCTGCACCTCGGGGCAATATCGGGCATTCTGTCACTATATATGGGGGGAAAATCCAACGCTTATTCAAAAAAATGAAATTTTTATAAATTGCGTTACAAAACTCCGTTCTCCCCCCGATAGAACGTGTCACCAAAAAACAAAGTAAAAGTGCTATGGTTAAATTTCCCCCGGCGTCACAAAAAAAAACCAATTACGGGAAACCAAACTGTCGTATTGCTCTTCCCACTGCCCCGACCCCGGGAAAAAAAGAAAAATGAGTCAGTCAAAATGGAAAACAACCTTTTTCTAATCAAAATGAAAGCAACAAAAAAAGAGCGGTCAGGTCGGGGGGAGGGGGGAACGGTAAAAAGAAAAGATATTCGTAAAGATAAATCACGAACTGTTAAAACTTGCAAATAAACAACTAAAACTAAAAACGAGAGAATTTAAATTTAAATACTTAATAACGAAAAATATTCTGTTTAATGATCCATACTCGATCAACGGAAAAAGCTCTGAGGGAAAAGGGGTAGTGTGAAACGTGCCATTTGCTTCATTAGAACTTTTAAAACCCCAAAAAAACACGCTTAAAACTGTATGGGGGAAGGGAAAGGGGGAAAGAAATAAAAAAGGGCCCAAATGTCTTACTGTTTTTTTTTTTTTTTTTTCTTTGCCATGTCTTAAACGTCGGGAAATTTTCTTCGAGTTTGCATTTCATGCTCGAGCCGGAAGGGCGCAACCCCCTGACACCAATATAACGGTTAGAACCCATTACATTGCCTTGCGGGGGTTTTACTGGGGATTCGGCTTCACTTTTATTTCTAAAAGTTACACCGCGTATAAGAACACAAGACTGTCTAGTTTAGGGGTAAACGCGGTATTGGGGGCAGTCACTTGCCCGGGGGGGGGGGGGAAAAGGGGGAGAAACCCCGGTGGTCGGGTGCTTAAAAACAACTCTCTGAGGGAAGGTCTCCCCGGTATAATTGACGGGGGGGGCGGGTGGGGCACCCGTCCCTCCCCCAGTCCCGACCCCTGAGAGGAAGGAGAGAGAGGAAGAGAGAGAGAAAGAGAGGGGAGGAGGAGAGGAGAGAGAGAGAGAGGAGAGAGAGAGAGAGAATTGATGAGAGTGGGGGAAATGCAAGAGACGGGGAAAAGACAGAAAAATGAAGAGAGAGAGAGAGGAGGAGAGAGGAGAGAGAAGAGAAGAGAGAGGAGAGAGAGGAGAGAGGATAAGGGGGAGAGAGAGGAGGGGAGGGCGATGCGAAATGGGGAAAAGGAGGAAAAAAGAGAAGGAGAGAGAGAGAGAAGAGAGAAGGAGAGAGAGAGAGGAGAGGAAGAGGGAGAGAGAGAGAGAAAGAGAGAGAGAGAAGGGGGGGGAAGGGATGCGGAGAGAAGAAGAGAAGAGAGAGAGAGAGAGAGGGGAAGAGAGAGAGAGAAAGAGAGAGGAGGAGGAGAAAGAGAGAGAAGGAGGAGAAAGAGAGAGAATCACAAACATTAGTTACCCTCACCCAAGATGATAATTTTCTGACAGTGTTCATAGAGAACGTTTTCTTTTTCTGATATAAGTAATGCTGGACTATTATATTATCAAGACCCTGCCGATCGCTATTTTGATATATTGTGGGTTTTCCCTGCCCCTCTTGCATCTGTTAGTAAATATGTATAAAAATTCCCTTCGCCACTCCTCATGCAGCCACATACCCATCGTCCTTTCCCGGTTTAAACCACGTAAAACACAAGAATTACATGTCAGAGAAACCAATCAATATGTATTCTTGCCTTGCATTAGGTTTTTTACCGTGCGGTATGTTGTCGTGAGTCAGCATATATCTTGTAATGAGTAGCTCCCAATTGAAATTTTCATTTTTGTTTTGTCTCGAATCGCTGTGTCGTTTTTAGAAAATTTTAATGAAATGGGAAGGACATGTACATCCTATGTCGATGCATATTATATGCACTTTTTGGACAGCCCCCACTTTTTTTGACCTTGGCATTTTTTTTTTTTTCCCTTTACTAAGGAAAATTTTCGTTCAAAAAATGTTTTCGACGGAAAAAATTTTCCTCTCTATTCATACAATTGAGATCAAACGCGTCCCCGTGGCTGTTGCCATTGTTCCCCAATAGTTCTCTGTCTGTCCCGGCAGTATAAAATTTTTGAAAAATGTTCAAAAAATTGAACATTTTAAATAAATCTTTATCTGTTTTACTGCACTATTTTTTAACTTCATACGGCCCTTGCCACACAACAGCTCTCCCTCCTGTTCAAATTTCTTACTTTGCCTGTCTTTGCCCTCGGTGTATTTATTTCAGAAAACGTCAACGCAGCTACGTGAGAAGGGAAGCAGCTACGTTAAATGGGACGCAGCCTGCCAGGACTAACACCGGCCGACGACAAGAGCGCACGACGAAGGAGACGATCAGAAGGACGTCGTATGAGCCCAGCACCGAGAAGCACCACATCAGCGACACACTCTGCATTCAATGAAGCCACCAAGGTCCAGCGAACGAACCCCCTACAAAAAGGGGGGTGGCTTGCCCCCCCCCCGTCAACCTTTAGACACCCAACGCCACAACTGTGGGGGGCCAATTTGGGCGGCGTCTGACCAGGTAATCCCACTTTCCTCGTTTGCCTTCCCCCACCTTCTTTACCTCTCCGTCCCGATCGGACGCTGCCTTCTGGGGCCCTCCCTCTAGGCCCTTTTTCCGCCGCTCGGGCCCACCTCTATCCAGCACGACACTCATCTCCACCTCCGCCCACGCTACCATCTTTAATGACGAACCAGACCTTATTTCCCACCAACGGAGGGGGACCCCAACAAGAAACTCTCTCTCTCTCTTTCTCTCTCTCTCTTCTCCCTCTCCTCTCTCTCTCTCTCTCCTCTCTCTCTCTCTCTTCTCTCTCTCTCTCTCTCTCGGCCCTATCACTCGCTCACTATCAAATTTGCTCACTACAAAATCGCTCATTTTCACTCGCCCCTATCACTCCCCTCTCCTCTCTCTTTCTCCTCTCTCTCTCCCTTCTTCCTTCCTCCCTTTCCCCTTCCCTTCCTCTCCTTCGCTTACTATCACTCGCTCACTATCACTCGCTCACTATCTCTCTCTCTCTCTCTCTCTCCTCTCTCCCTCTCTCCTCTTTCCTCTCTCCCCCTTTTCCATCTCTCTCCTCTCCTCCTCCTCTCTCTCTCTCCCCCCTCTCCCTTCTTCCCTCCTCACTTCCCGCCCCCGGGTCCTTCTCGCTCCTTCTTCCCTCACTATTTACTTCTCCTTCCCTCTCTCTTTTCTCCTCTTCCCCTCCTTTCCCCTTTTCCCCCCTCCTTCCTCCCCCTCTCCCCCCCTCTCTCTCTCTTCGTCTCTCCTCTCTCCTTTTATCTCCCCTCTCTCTCTCTCTCTCTCTCTCTTTCCCCTCTCTCTCTTCTCCTTCTTCCTCCTCCTTCCCTCCTCCTTCCTCCTTTTCCCCTTTCCCCCTCCTCTCCTCCTTCCTCCCTCCTCTCTCTCTCTCTCTTTTCTCTTTTCTCTCTCTCCTCTCTTTTTCTTCTCTCTCTCTCTCCCCCCTCTCTCTCTCTCTCCCTCCTCTCTCTCCCCCTCTCTCTCTCTCTCTCCTCCTCTCTCTCCTTTTTCTCTCTCCTCTCTCATTTCCCCTCTCTCCTCTCTCGCCCCTTTTTTTCCCTTCCTCACTTTTTTCCCTCCTCTTCTTTTCTTTTCCTCCTCTCTCCTCTCTCTCTCTCTCTCTCTCTTCTCCCCTCTCTCTCTCTCTTCTCTCGCTCTCTTCTCTTTTCTTTTGCTCTCTCTCTCTTCTCTCGCTCTCTCTTCTTTCCCCCCTCTCCTTTTTTCCCTCTCCTCTCGCTTCTCCCCTCTCCCTTTTTCCCCTCGCCTCTCTTTTTTCTTCCCCTCCTCCTCTTTTTCTTCCCCCTCTCTCCTCTTCCCCAGAGAGAGAGAGAGATAAGAGAGAGAGATGATATAGAGAGAGAGAGAGTAGAAAGAGAGAGAGAGAGAGAAAGAGAGAGAGAGAGAGAGAGAGAGAGAGAGAGAGAGAGAGAGAAGGAGAGAGAGAGAGAAGAGAGAGAAGGGGGGAACGGGGGAAAGGATGCGAGTAGAGCGCAAGAGAGAGAGAGAGCGAGAGAGGAGAGATCGAGAGAGAGAGAAGAGAGAGAGAGAGAGAGAGAGATAGAGAGAGAGAGAATCACAAACATTAGTTACCCTCACCCAAGATGATAATTTTCTGACAGTGTTCATAGAGATACGTTTTCTTTTTCTGATATAAGTAATGCTGGACTATTATATTATCAAGAGCCTGCCGATCGCATAGTTTGATAGTAATTGTCGGTTTCCTGTCCCTCTTGCATACTGTATATGTATATGTATATAAATTCACCATTCGCCTACTCTCTCATGCAGCCACATACGCACATCGTCTCTTCCGGTTAAACCACAGTAATCACACAAGAATTACATGTCAGAGTAACCAATCAATATGTATTCTTGCCTTGCATTAGGTTTTACCGTGCGGTATGTTGTCGTGAGTCAGCATATATCTTGTAATGAGTAGCTACCGAACGAATATTGCCAATTTTCATTATTGTTATGTCTCGAATCGCTGATGTCGTGTTAGATAATTTTAATGTAATAGGAGAGGACATGTACATCCTATAAGTCGGATGCATATTATATGCACTATTTGGACAGCACACTGTTGACCTTGGCATTTTTGCATTTTCCCTTTACTAAGGAAGATTGTCGTTCAAGAATGTGTTTCGGACTGCGAAAACTTTTCCTCTTCTATTCGATACAATTGCAGATCAAACGCGTCCTTGTGGACTGTTGCCATTGTCTCCCTAAGTATGTTCATCTGTCTGTCCCGTGACAGCTATAATTATTGAAAAGTGATTCAAATAAAATTGAACATTTTTAAATAAAATCTTCTATCTGTTTCACTGCAACATGATTTGATTATATCTTACATACGGCCCTTGCCACACAACAGCTCTCCCTCCTGTTCAAATTTCTTACTTTGCCTGTCTTTGCCCTCGGTGTATTTATTTCAGAAAAAGTCAACGCAGCTACGTGAGAAGGGAAGCAGCTACGTTAAATGGGACGCAGCCTGCCAGGACTAACACCGGCCGACGACAAGAGCGCACGACGAAGGAGACGATCAGAAGGACGTCGTATGAGCCCAGCACCGAGAAGCACCACATCAGCGACACACTCTGCATTCAATGAAGCCACCAAGGTCACAGCGAGACGAGACCGCCTACAAAAAAGGCGTGGCTTGCCAGCCCCGTCAACCTTGAGACACCCAACGCCACAACTGTGGGTGGCCAATTAGGGCGGCGTACTGACCAGGGTAATGCCCACTTTCCTCGTGACCTCCGACCTTCTTGACCTCTACCGTCCCGATCGGACGCTGCCTTCTGGGGGCCGTCCCTCTAGGCCTTCTTCCGCCGCTCGGGCCTACCTCTATCCAGCACGACACTCATCTTCCACCTCCGCCCACGCTACCATCTTTAATGACGAACCAGACCTTATTTCCCACCAACGGAGGGGGACCCCAACAAGAATCTCTCTCTCTCTCTCTCTCTCTCTCTCTCTCTCCTCTCTCATCTCTTCTCTCTCTCTATCTCCTCTCTCGTCGTCCATCGAGTACCTCTCTCTCTCTCTCTCTCTCTCTCTCTCTCTCACTCTCTCCATCTCTCTCTCTCTCTCTCTATCCTCTCTCTCTCGCTCGCTCTCACTCTCTCTCTCTCGCTCTCTCTCTGTCTCTCTCTGTCTCTCCATCTCTCCTCTCCTCTCTTGGTCCTCCCTCCTCTCTCTCTCTCTCTCTCTCTCCCAATCGTCTCTCATCGTCTCTCTCTATCCCTCTCGTCTCTCTCTCTCTCTCTCTGTATTTCTCTCTTTCTCTCAGATCTTTCCCTCTTCTCGGCACAATATTCTCTTCTCTCTCTCTCCTTTCACTTTCCTCTCTCGCTCTCTCTCTCTTTCCTCTCTCTCTCTCTCTCTCTTTCCGCCTCTCTCTCTCTTCCTCTCTCTCTCTCTCTCCTCTCCTCTCTCTCATCTCGCTCTCTCTCTCTATATATTATATATATATATATATAATCTAATATATAGATTATATATCCCTCGCTCTCTATATCCCTCGCTCTCTATATCCCTCGCTCGTTCTTTCTCTCGCTCGCTCATGCGATCGCTCTCTCTCTCTCTCTCTCTCTCTCTCTCTCTCTCTCTCTCGTTCTCTCTATCCCTCCCTCGTTCTTTCTCTCGCTCGTTGGCTAGTTTTTTCTCTCACTTACTCATGCTTTCTCTCTCTCTCTCTCTCTCTCTCTCTTCTCTCGTTCTCTCTCTCTTCTCTCGCTCTCTCTCTTCTCTCGCTCTCCCTCTTTCTCTCTCTCTCTCGCTCACTATCACTTGCTCACTATCACTCCCTCGCTCGCTCACTCACTCTCTCTCTCTCTCTCTCTCTCTCTCTCTCTCTCTCTCTCTCTCTCTCTCTCTCTCTCTCTCTCTCTTTTCTCTCGCGATCTCTCTCTCTCTTCTCTCTCTCTCGGATCTCCGTCCTCTCTCTCTCTCGTCTTCTCTCTCTCTCTCAGTCGCTCAAGAAA
>NW_023660696.1:19390-34390 GCF_015228065.2 Penaeus monodon | reverse complement strand
GTTGTTTTAATTAGCCACATGTTATTTTCTTTACAATTTTTTTGTTCTTTTTTAGCCATATATTCATAGTTTCACTAGTTTTATGTTGATTATATTATATTTGATTTATGTTTGTATTCCTCTGGTCTTTTGTTTGTTTGTTAATGTTTTACTGTCATTTTACTTGCTTATCTTTGTTTTTAATTTTGTCATTTGCTAATATTATTGCAAGATTAATGTTTGTATCTACTCTAGTCTTATGCCTAGTCATCTTTAGCCCTATGTTCATTTATTTTCTATTTCAAATTTATTGTTATTCACTATTTCGAATTTCCAAAATGTCAGCAAAGGAGTTATAGCTCAGCTGACTATTATGCCAAATTGCACTTTTATATTATAATTTGTTTTAATGTATCAACCTTTATGGCAATAAAGAATCAATCAATCAATCAATCAATCTCTCTCTCTCTCTCTCTCTCTCTCTCTCTCTCTCTCTCTCTCTCTCTCTCTCTCTCTCTCTCATATAATCTCTCACTTATTCTCTCTTTTTTTTATCGTTCTCTTTTTCCCGCTGCCGGCGCGCGTGGCAAAGTGAGAGACGGTTTATTTGTCATCGTGTTTGCTTGCTTGTGTCTGTGAACAGAGGTTAAAGCAGGAAACTGTGGTGGAAATAAATTACCAGTTTACCATTTTTAATACTCACCAGAAAATTCGGTGATAGTGTCAGCTCGCAGTTTGTACTTGGGTATCTGCTCCTGCACTAAACTTATGATTTCTACTTCTGCCACATTGTCTCCTGTACACACATCTGAAAAACATACTTCGTCAGTACTCTTTTACATTCTTACTGTCGAAAACGGAGGATATTATAAGTATAGGTAATATCATGTAACTACACGGAATTGATGAAAGTAGTTATCCGTGTTAATTTTTGCATTTCGTATTATAATAGGCCTTTATAGATATACAGTTATATCGTTAACATTTTTGTTGTTTCCATTATCTTTACAATTGTTTTAAATCACGTACAAATAAACACTAATAAAAGTTTCACTGATCACAGATGACGATTCACTCTGTTACTTCTTCAACTGAATTTCAGGAAAAATAAAATAGACAAGGAATTGTTCATTGCTGTATTACAACCATTTCTAAGCAATAATTAACGTCAGCACTCTAATCTTCTATCAGACGGTGGTGAAATGCTGAACACAGCAATGACTACAAATTGGAGTACTGTTACTAAAACTGCTGTATTAGCAGTAGTATATTGACATCGACAAAAATAATAACAAAATGATAAAAAATATGATAATATATTAATGATAAAAATAACGACTATAATAATATGAATAACAATGAAAACTTGCAATAATTTTACGGTACTAATTATCCTTATTACTGTGAACATAAAAGGAACAAATTAGTAATATTAAATGTAAAACACACACACACACACACACACACACACACACACACACACACACACACACACACACACACACACACACACACACACACACACACACACACACACACATATATATATATAATTATATATATATATATATATAATTATATATATATATATATATAATATATATATATATTATATATATATATATAATATATATATATATATAATTATATATATATATATATATATATATATATATATATATATATATATATATATATATGAACACAAAGCACAATTGTGTGTGAACACATAAAATGTAACGTAACCACAAAACGAATGGAAGGCGTGACGTTTCGAGCACAAGGAATTTTCTTCAAACGTTGAAAAAAAGGACCTACATGGCTATAATTGTGATAATTTGGCACGAATCTTCGTAACAAAATAGACAGCGACAACGTAATGATAATGATCATACAGTGATAACAATGAACTCTTACCATTAAAAAGGACTATAGTAATACTACTACTGATAACAAACACAAAAACAAGAACAACTGTAATAATAATAATAATAGTAATAATAGTAATAATAATAATAATAATAATAATAATAACAATAATAATAATAAAATAATAATAATAATAAAATAATAATAATGATAATGATAATACTAATAATAATAATAATAATAATAATAATAATGATAATGATAATACTAATAATAACAATAATAATAATAATAATAATAATAATAATAATAATAATGATAATACTAATAATAAAAAATAATAATAAAGATTTTATCAACACAAACAACGAGTGCAACATTTAGAATGGCTTTTAGATCCATACTTAAAACAACGAGAATGATATGACAATACGAAGAAGATGCCTGCTAATCACCAAAGAAAAAAATATTAAGTTAACTTGTCAATAATAACAATAACAATAATTTTGATAATGAAGATTTTGATGAATATGATGATGACGATGATAATGAGGATAATGACAGAACAGGACCTAATAATAATAATGATAATAATAATGATAACCTGAAATATTTTACAATGCAAAAATATTTTAAAAGTCGGTGTTTCAATCATTACCGCAGCTTGCCAGTGACATACTGGTGACATTCGTGCAATCTTTTCTCTCCACAGATTCCCAGCAGTTTTGTTCGAGCAATTTTTTCTCGCCATAAAACCTACTTGTACGTTCCAGAGCTTGGTGTGGAAGCGGCTTTCTCTTCCAGGCGACTAAGAACCTAACAAGATTAATGAAGCATATACAACAAAGTTAATACCAACAGTGGTCATGCACTCGTGCAATTATGCACTGACCACAGGAGACAACGCAAATGAAATATATTTCACAATGTATAGTACATGGGAGTGTGCATATACACACAGAGAAACCCAAAAACAAAAACGCACACCACACACACACTCTCTCCTCTCCCTTCCTCTCTTCCTATCTCTCTATCTCCCTCCCTCTCTTTCTCTCTTCCTCTTCTCTTTCTCTCTTCCTCTCTTCCTCTCTCCCTTCCTCTTTTCCTCTTTTCCTCTCTCTCTCTCTCTCATCTCTCAGCCTCGCTCCTCTGCCCCTCTCGGTCTCCTTCCTCTTTCTCGTCCTCTCCTCTCTCTCTCTCACTCTCTCTTCCTCTCTCGTCCTCTCTCTCTCACTCTCTCTTTTCTTCTCTCTCTCTCTCTCTCTCTGTATTCCTTCCTCTCTCTCTCTCTCTCTCCGTCCCCCCAGCCCCCACCCCCTCTCTCTCTCGCTCTCTCGTCTCTCTCTCTCTCTCTCTCTCTCTATCCCTCTCTCTCTCTCTCCTTTGCTCTCTCTCTCTCTCCTTGCTCTTTCTCTCTTCTCTTTGCTCTCTCTCTCTCTCCTTTGCTCTTTCTCTCTCCTTTGCTCTCTCCCTCTCTCTCTCTCTCTCTTCTCTCTCTCTCTCTCTCTCTTCCTCTTTCTCCCTTCCTCTCTCTGTCCCTCCCTTCCTCTCTCTCTCCCTCCCTTCCTCTCTCTCTCCCCTCCCCCCCCCCCCCCCCCCCCCCCCCTTTCCTCCTCCTCTCTCCCTCACTTCCTCTCTCTCTCCTCCCTTCCTCTCTCTCTCTCTCTTCTCGTCTCCTCTCTCTCTCATTCTACTCTCTCCTCTCCTCTCTCTCTCTCTCTCTCTCTCTCGTCTCTCTCACTCACTCTCACTCTCTTCCCCCCCTCTCTCTCTCCCTCTCCCCCCTCTCTCCCTCCCCCCTCTCCCTCTCCCCCCTCTCTCCCTCCCCCCTCTCTCTTCCCCTCTCTCTTCATCTCCCTCTCTCTTCATCTCTCTCTCCCTCTCCCTCTCTCTCCTCTCTCTTCATCTCTCTCTTCCCTCCCTTCCTCCTCTCTCTCTCTCTCCGTCTCTCTCTCTCTCTCTCTCCTCTCTCTCTCACTCTCTCATCCTCTCACTCTCTCTCTCCCTCTCTCCCTCTCTCTCTCTCCTCTCTCTCTCCCTCTCCCCCTCTCTCTCTCTCCTCTCTTCTCATTTTCCTCTCTCCTCTCTCTCTCTCTCTCTCTCTTTCCTCTTTTCTCCCTTCCTCTCTCTCTCCCTCCCTTCCTCTCTCTCTCTCTCTCTTCCTCTCTCTCTCTCTCTCTCTCGTCTCGTCTCTCTCTTCTCCTCTCTCTCCTCTCACTCACTCTCACCTCTCTCACCACTCCCTCACTCTCTCTCTCTCTCTCTCTCTCTCTTTCTCTCTTCCTCTCCTCTCTCTTCCTCTCTCTCTCTCTTCCTCTCTCTCTCTCTCTCTCTTCTCTCTCTCTCTCTCTCCTCTCTCTCATCTTTTCCTCGCTCTCTACTCTCTCTCTCTCTCTCCTCTCTCTCCCTCTCCCTCTCCCCCCTGAAGATACTTCTCTCTCTCCCTCACCCCCCCTCTCTCTCTCTCCCTCTCCCCCCCTCTCTCTGCCTCTCCCTCTCCCTCTCCTTGGATCTCTCTCTCTCCTTTGCTCTCTCTCTCCTTTGCTCTCTCCTCTCCTTTCTCTCTCCCTCTCCACCCCCTCTTCTCTCTCCCTCTCCCCGCCCCTCCTCTCTTCCCTCTCCCCCCCCTCTCTCTCTTCCCTCTCCCTCCCTCTCTCTCTTCCTCTTCCCCCCCGCTCTCCTCTCCTCACTCTCTCGTCTCCTCAACCAATCTCTCTCTCTCACTCTCTCTCTCTTCCCTCCGTCTCTCCTCTCTTTCCTCTCTCTCTCTCTCTTCCTCTCTCTCTCTCTCCTCTCGGCTCTCTCTCTCTCATCTTCGTCTCTCTCTCTCTCTCTCTCTCTCTCTCATCTTTCCGTCTCCCCCTCTCTTCTCGCTCTCTCCTCTCCCTCTCTCGTCTCTCTCCCAAAAACCCCTCTCTCTCCTCCCTCTCCCTCCCCTCTCTCTCTCCCTCTCCCCCCCTCTCTCTTTCGTCTCTCTCTCTATCTCTCTCTCTTCCTCTTTCTCCCTTCCACTCTCTGTCCCTCCCTTCCTCTCTTCTCCCCCCTCTTTCTCTCTCTCTTTCTTCTAATCGTCTCGTCTCTCCTCTCCTCCTCTCTCTCTCATCTCTCTCTCTCTCTCTCCTCCTCTCTCTCTCTCTCTCTCTCTCTCTCTCGCTCTCTCTCCCTCTCCCTCCTCCTTTTGCTCTCTCTCTCTCCTTTGGCCTCTCTTCTTCTCCTCCTTTGCTCTCCGTCTCTCTCCATTCCTTTGCTTCTTTTCTCTCTCCTTTGCTCTCGCTCGTCCTTTGCTCTATTCCCTCTACTTTGCTCTCTCCTCTCTCTCTCTCTCTCTCTCGCACTCTCTCCTCTTTCTCTCTCTCTCCCTCTCTCTTACTCTTCCCTTCCCCCCCCCTCTCTCTCTCCTCTCCCTCGCCCCCCACCCCTCCTCTCTCTCCCTCCCCCCTTCTCTGCTTCCCCTCGTCTCTTCCCTCTCCCTCTCTCTCTCTCTCTCTCTCTCGTCTCTCGTCACACTCTCTCTCTCTCACATCTCTCTCCTCATTCACTCTCCTCTCTCTCACTGTCACTCTTGTTTCCTCTCTCTCTCTCTCTTTTCCTCTTCCTCTCCTTCCCTCCCCTCTCTCTCTCCCCTCCCTCTCTCGTCTCACTCTCTCTCTCCCATCTCATCTCTCATCTCTCGTCTCTCTCCTCTCGTCGCTCTCTTCTCTCTCTCTCCCTCTCTGCCCCTCTCTCTCTCCATCTTTCCCCCCTCTCTCTCTCCTCTCCCCCCTCTCTCTCGTCCCTCTCCCGCCCCTCTCTCGCTCCTCCTTCCCCCCCCCCCCCCCCCCCCCTCCCCCCCCCCTCTCTCTTTCCCCTCTCCCTCTCTCTCTCTCTCTCTTCCATCTCTCTCTGCCCTCTCCCTCTCTCTCTTCATCTCTCTCTTCTCTCTCTCTCTCTCTCTCTTCTCTCTCTCCCTCTCTTCCTCCTCCCTCTCTCTCGTCTCTCATCTCTCTCTCTCTCCTTCCCCTCTCTCCTCTCTCTCCTCTTCTCTCTCTCGTCTCCTCTCCTCCTCTCTCTCTCTCTCTCTCTCTCTCTCTCTCTCCTCTCTCCTTCTCTCTCCTCTCCCCTCCCCCCTCTTCTCTCTCTCCCTCTCCTCGCCCCCTCTCTCTCACTCCCCCCCTCTCTCTCTCCCTCCCACCCTCTCTCTCCCTCTCTCTCATCTCTCTTCATCGCCTCTCTCTCTCTCTCTTCCTCTTTCTCTCTCTTCTCTTTCTCTCTCTCTCCTCTTTCTCTTCGTTCTCTCCCTCCTTCCTTTCTCTCTCCTCCCTTTCCTCTCTCTCTCTCTCCTCTCTCTTCTCTCTCTCTCTCTCTAGCTCTCTCATCCTCTCTCCCTCTCTCCTCTCTCTTTTCCCCCTCTCTCTCTCCTTCCCCTCCCTCTCTCCCTTCCCTCTCTCTCTCCCCTTCCTCTCTCTATCTCCCTTCCTCTCTCTCTCTCCCTTCCTCGCTCCTCTCTCTCCCTCTCCTCCTCTCTCCTCTCTCTCGTCTCTCTCTCTCCTCTCTCTCGCTCTCTCTCTCTCTCGCTCTCTCTCCTCTCTCTCTCTCTCTCTCTCAGTAACCGTCACGACACCACAGTGAAAGGACGTGTATAAGTGTCCATCTCGTGACCTTGTGACCTGTCCTTAAAGGGTCTGTGATACCTTGAAAATCAGGAACGCACAGACCTGTCAGTTTGTGTATGATCTAGTGGTGTGATAATGTTCCGATAATAATAACTTCTACAGTGATACAAAGAACAAACTTAAAATTAAAAGCGAAAAGCAACCCACGCACACTCCCAGATGTGCTGCGGGCACCGTAGGCGACCCCGTGTGTGTACTGTTTTATTTCCAAAAGGACAGTCACTCAGGTCGGCCCCTCCGCGGTCGGGGAATGACCACGACCTAACTTGATGGACGCTTGACGACGACCCAAAAAATGGAAACGGACGGGAGATACGATGTCCTCAGTGAGGAGGACATTGGTGGGCCCCCCCCGTGAGTATGAAGAGAAAGCAATGAGGCAGCTATCTCTTCTGTAAATTTACACGTCCCCGCGACACTTATGCGCGCACTTTCAAGAACGATACTAAGCTTCCCGCACACACGGGGAAAGGTATTGTTGGGTCCTCTCAGGCCTTAAAATGGACCCCGTACAATAACACACGGGTCAATTGAATTGAAAAATAGAAGAAACAGTGTTATGTCAGGTGCAGAACGAACAAATTTCCCTTGCCCAAATAAACAACTGTTGTGCAGGCGAAGTCCTTGAAAAAGCCAAAGGCTTTGGTAACGGTGAAGTGCACTAACGTCATTGTGTTCCGATGGCCCAAGGGAAATTCGAAACAGGAGAGATGACTATATACAAACGATCGTATCACCCATGCATACGCATGCAGATCAACGGAAGATGAACCCAGAGTCATCATAACGTCTGAGGGGTAGGTACTTCCTAAAAATAGCAAATGTTTTGAGGGCATGGCACCCTTTAGGTGTGCCGTCTTCAATCCGTGATCCCTGAACCCCGTTTTGCTCTAACTGCTCAACAGTGGGGCCACGGAACACGTGGGCCTGTCCACGAGACGGCCGCGATGCCGTTACTACTGCGCTCTTCCCACGTAAGCTCAGAATGTGCAGAAAAGATTCTGAGGGAAAAATTATTCCACGAGGCTTCAGAAACTATCGTATATCATTATAGATTATTATATTATTATTATGTCATTATATTAAATATCATCGTCATTATTGTATTAAATTAAATATCATTATAGATTATTATATTATTATTATGTCATTATATATTAAATATTATCGTCATTATTGTATTAAATTAAATATTATTATACATTATTATATTATTACATTATTATATATTATATTAATTATCATCGTTACTGTTGGTATAACCATTATCATCATCAATTACTATTTTATCACTATTCGTTAATCATTAATGTTATTAATCTCCCTCTCTCTCTCTCTCGTCTCTCTCCTCTCATCTCTCTCTTCTCGTCTCGCAACAATAACGATCCCACTCTCTCTCTCGTCTCTTCTCATCCCCCTCCCTCTCTCTCTCTCTCTCTCTCTCTCCTTTCTCTTCTCTCTCTCTCTCCCCCCCCCTCCCTCTCTCCTCGTCTCTCTCTCTCTCCCCCTCCTCTCTCCTCTCTCTCATCTCTCAGTCTCTCTCTCTCTCTTTCTCTCTCATCTCATCTCCTCCTCTCTCCTCTCTCTCCTCTCTCTCTCTCTCTCTCTCTCCTCATCTCTTCTCTCCTCTCTCTCTCCTTTCTCTCTCTCATCTTCTTTCATCTCTCTCTTCCTCTCCTCTCCTCTCTCTCTCTCCTCTCTCAACTTCCCCCCCCCCCCCTTTTCGTCTCTCCTCTCTCTCTCTTCTCTCTCTCTCTCCTCTCTCTCTCTCTGACTCTCTCTGACTCTCTCTCTCCCCCTCCCTCCCCCCTCCCCCCTCCCCTCCCCCGCTCACCTTCCCGAGCGCCCTCTGCTCGCACGAGATGCCGATGATGTTGGCCGTCCTGACGCTGAGCTGCTTCCTGAGGGAGGGCAGCAGCGTGAGGGCGTAGTCGACGGAGGAGCAGGACGCGGCCGACGAGCCCTCCTTGCTGCTGTCGCCGACGGAGGCCCTGCCGAGGCTTTTTTTTTTTTTTTTTTTTTTTTTTTTTCAGCTTCCGCGCCGACTCGCTCTATTGCTCACGTCGGAGGCGTGTGAGGGCGGGGACAGCGCCGACTCCGTCTTGCTGGCCTCGCTGGCCGCCGGCGACGCGCGCCCGCCCGCCGAAGGGAGCAGCTCCTGCGTCGGCGCCACGCCCGCCGCCGCCGCCGGAGGAGGAGGAGGCGGCCCCGGAGGAGGCCCCGCCGGCGCCGACGCGACGCCTCCTCCTCCCGCCGCCGCCGCCGCCGCCGCGTCCCTGCTCAGGCCGGCCTTGTGGACGCCGAACTCGCCCTTGTAGGAGGACGAGGGGAAGCACGAGGACGAGGAGGACGACGTGTATGGAGGGAAGTCGGGTCTCGGGTCCCACCTGGAGGACCCGAGTCCGTCGTCCGTCCCTCCCCTCGTCCCGCCCGCCTTGAGGACCGCTCCCTCGGGCACGGGAGGCAGAGGGGCGTCCTCGGGGGCTTCGAGGAGCAGCCCGGGGCCCGCGGCGCAGTCCTCGGCCACCCTCCGGGAGGGGGGAGGGGGGGGAGGGGCGGCGGCGGAGGAGGAGGAGGAGGAGGAGGAGGAGGAGGAGGAGGAGGAGGACGTCGCGAGCGCCCCTCTGGCCCTGAGCCTCGGGGGCCCCTCGGGGAAGGCGGAGGAGCAGGAGGAGGAGGAGGAGGAGGAGGAGGAGGAAGAGGAGCAGGAGGGCAGCAGGGGCGCCATCTTGGCCGCCGAGGGCCTGCCGAAGGACGACTCCGAGTCCGACGTCGTGGCGTCTAAGCCTCCTCCTGCTCCTCCTCCTCCTCCTCCTCCACCTTCTTCTCCTTCTCCTCCTCTTCCACCCTTCCTTCCTCCTCCCTCCTCCTCCTCCTCGGGTACGTCTCCTCGAAGGCCCCGGCGGTCAGCCCGGGCCGCTCCTCCTCCTCCTCCCTCCTCCTCCTCCTCCCGTACGTCTCCTCCTCCTTCTTCTTCTCCTCCTCCTCCTCCTTCTTCTCCTCCTCCTCCTCCTCCTCCTTCTCCTCCTTCTTCTCCTCCTTCTTGCCCTGCTTGGCCTTGGCTCTTCCTCGAAGGCCCAAGGGGGACGCAGCGAGAACTTGTGGCAGGAAGCCTCTGAGCTTCAAGGACGAGCTGGTGGAGGACGAGGTGGTGGTGGTGGTGGTGGAGGACGAGCTGGTGGAGGAGGAGGACGAGGTGGTGGTGGAGGACGAGGTGGTGGTTAAGGACGAGGTGGTGGAGGACGAGGTGGCGGTGGTGGAGGTCGACGAGGAAGTGGTGGCAGGGGGAAGGGGGAGGGGGAGGGGCGGCGCGTCGGGGGACGTTGGTGGAGGAGGAGGAGGGGGGAGGATGGGGATGAGGGAGACCCTGTTGGGGACCCTGCTGGTGTTGGGGATGAGGGAGACCCTGTTGGGGACCCTGCTGGTGTTGGGGATGAAGGAGACCGTGTTGGGGATGAGGAAGACCGTGTTGGGGACTCTGCTGGTGTTGGGGATGAAGGAGACCGTGTTGTTGGTGATGTTGGGGATGTTGGAGACCGTGTTGTTGGGGGAGATCGCTCCGCTGCGTGGCGTTGCGAGAGACACTGCGCGCAGCGGAAATCCCGAGTGCCTCACACACTAAAAAGTGCCTGTCGTCATAGGAGGAGGAGGAGCAGGACGAAGGAGGAGGAGGAGGAGGGTGGGAAGAAGAAGGAGGAGGAGGAGGGTGAGAAGAGGAAGGAGGAGGGTGAGAAGAGGAAGGAGGAGGGGGGGAAGAGGGAGGAGGAGGGTGAGAGGAGGAAGGAGGAGGAGGAGAGGAAGAAGGAGGAGGAGGAGGAGGAGAGGAAGGAGGAGGAGGAGGGTGGGAAGAGGAAGAGGAGGAGGGAGCGGGAGTGCCACGAGGGGGGGGCACGGGAGGAGGAGGAGGAGGAGGAGGAGGAGGACCAGCCGACGCAGCGGCAGCAGGAGGCGCAGCAGAAGGAGGCGCCGAGAGGGAGGAGGACACAGGAGGAGAAGCAAGAGAAAGAGGAGGAAGGAGAGGAAGAAAAAGAGTAGCTCCTCCATCTTTAGCTCCACCTCCACCTCTCTCTCCTCCTCCTCCACCTCTCTCTCCTCCTCCTCTCTCTCCTCCTTCTCCCCTCGCCGCCCCCCACCCCGCCCCCCCCGCCCGGGTCGTCCTCCCCGACGCCCCCCTCCTCCCCCTCCTCCCCCTCCCTCGGCGCTCGAAGGCTCATCCCTCCAACACCAGCAAGGACCCGCTCTCCCGGCAGGGCAGAAGCTGGCTGTTTGGAGACGGCGTTTGGAGAAGGTTTTGGCGGTTTGGAGGGGGAGAAGGTGTTGGCGTTGGAGGGGGAGAAGGTGTTGGCGTTGGAGGGGGAGAAGGCGTTGGAGGGGAAGGTGTTGTTGGGGGAGAAGGTGGTGTTGGAGAAGGCGTTGGAGGCGAGCCAGCGCCCGCAGCCGCGCGCATCACCTCCTCACGGCTGCTGCTGTGGGGAGAAAGTGTTGGAGAACCTGGCGGTTGTTTGGGAGGGGAAGGTTCTCGCGGGAGGTGTTGGATAAGGTGCTGGTGTTGAGGAGGAGTGTGTGGAAGTGTGTGGTGGAGAAGCCGTTGGAGGAGGTGCTGTTGGGGAAGGTGTTGGAGGAGAAGCTGTTGTTGGGGAAGGTGTTGGAGAAATTGTTGCTGGGGAGGGTGGTGGAGGACCCACTGTTGGGGAAAGTGTTGCTGGGGAAGGTGGTGGAGAAGGTGGCGTTGTTAGGGTAGGCCGCGTTGAGGGAGGAGGCGGCGTTGTTGGAGAAGGACACGTTGTTGGGGACGGTGTTGGAGAAGGACGTGTTGTTGGAGGCGTTGGAGAAGGAGCTGTTGTTGGGGAAGGTGTTGGAGAAGGAGCTGTTGTTGGGGAAGGTGTTGGAGAAGGAGCTGTTGTTGAAGACGCATGTTGGAAAAGGAACTGTTCTTGAAGGACACATTGTTGGAGAAGGCAATGTTGTCGAATGACGCATTGTTGGAGAAGGTGTTGGAGAAGGCGTCGCTGATGAGGCCCAGGCCGGGCGAGAGGGAGGCGTCGGCCCAGTAGGGACGCCGCCCTCCTCCTCCCTCCCCTCCTCCTCCTCCTCCTCCTCCTCCTCTCTCTCTCCCTTCTTCTTCTCCCCCTTCTTCTTCTTCCTCTCCTTCTATTCCTCCCCCCCTCCGCCTCCCCCCCCCCGACCCTCCCTTCTCCCTCCCTCCCCCCCTCCCCAGGGGCCTCCTCCGCGAGGGGGGGGGGAGGAGGAGGAGGGGGGGCGGGACGCGGAAGCCCCCCGCCCCCCCTCCCCCGCCCCCGCCCCCGGCCCCCCTTCCGCCGCGGCGTCGAGACGAAGAGGCGGCGAAGCGGCGTTCTCTCGCTCTCCGCTGCCTCCGCTTTATCACGCTCTCCTCCTCCTCCTCTTCCTCCTCCTCCTCCACTTCCTCCACTTCCTCCTCCTCCACTTCCTCCTCCTCCTCCTCCACTTCCTCTTCCTCCCTCTCCTCCTCCTCCTCCTCCACTTCCTCTTTCTTCCCTTCCACCTTCTTCCTCCCCTTCCTCCTCCTCCTCCTCCTCCTCATCATCATTTCTATCCCCCCTCTCACCCTCTTCCATCATCATCACCTCCTCCTCCTCCTCCTCCTCCTCCTCCTCCTCTTCCTCCTCTTCGCTGAAGGGGAAGAGGGACGCGACCGACTCGGTGGAGGAGCCCGGGCTGGCACGGGGGGTCGCCGCCTCCCCCCCCCTGCGCCCGCACCGCGCTCAGTTTGGCTCTGACGAAGGAGAAGAAGCAAAAAAGAATTAATAATGATAAGAAGGAGAAGAAGGAAAAAGAGAATAAATAAGGACGAAGGAGAAGAAGAAGAAAGGAATTAATAATGATAAGAAGGAAAGAGAGAATAATAATAATACGAAGAAGAAGGAAAAAGAGAATAAATAAGGTAGAAGGAGAAGGAAAAAGAGAATAAATAAGGTAGAAGGAGAAGAAGGAAAAAGAGAATAAATAAGGTAGAAGGAGAAGAAGGAAAAAGAGAATAAATAAGGACGAAGGAGAAGAAGCAAAAAGGAAACAATAATAATAATAATAAGAAAAGAATATATAATAATAATAATATTAAGAAAAGAATTAATAATAATAATAATAAGGAAAAAAAAAATAAATAAGAAGAAGGAAAAAAAGAATTAATAATAATAAGAAGAAAAAAGAATAAATAAGGTAGAAGAAGAAGAAAAAAGAAGAAGAAAAAGAATGGAAGAGAATGGAGAGAAAATAAACGGAGGAATGGGAAAAAAATAATAATAAGAAGAAAAAAGGATGGAAATAATAATAATAATAATATTAATAATAATAATAAGAAAAAAGGAAGAAAGAAAAAGTGTGAAATAAAGGAGGGAAGGAAGGAAAGGAAGAAGAAAAACGAAGGGAAATTGAAAAAATTAATTAACAGAAAAATAAATAAATAAATATATTTATTTATTAAAAAAAATATATTTATTACAAAATGAAATAATATTAATAAATTAATTAAAATTGATTAATTGAAACACAAAGACAAATTTCTTCCACGATTTATCTAATAAATTATTATTATTTAACAAACAAATCACGAGATTGATCACTTTTTCACGGATTGTTGTCGCGAGAACAATCCGTCAAAAAAAAAAAAAAAAAAAAAAAAAAAAAAAAAAATATCCACCAAATCCACCAAAAATGTTTCCTAAAAAAATCCACCAAAAATGTTTCCTCAAAAAATCCACCAAAAATGTTTCCTCAAAAAATCCACCAAAAATGTTTCCTCAAAAAATCCACCAAAGATGTTTCCTCAAACCACCAAAATGTTTCCTCAAAAAATCCACCAAAAATGTTTCCTCAAAAAATCCACCAAAAATGTTTCCTCAACGGTAACACGCGTCCAAAACTAACGCTAACGGGGCGTCCAAAACAGGCTATTTCACCCATGCAAAACAGGCTATTTCACCCATACAAAGCAGGCAACGGGGCGTCAAAAACAGGCTATTTCACCCATACAAAGCAGGCAACGAGGCGTCCAAAACAGGCTATTTCACCCATACAAAAACAGGCTATTTCACCCATACAAAGCAGGCAACGGGGCGACCAAAACAGGCTATTTCACCCATACAAAGCAGGCTATTTCACCCATACAAAACAGGCTATTTCACCCATACAAAGCAGGCTATTTCACCCATACAAAGCAGGCAACGGGGCGTCCAAAACAGGCTATTTCACCCATACAAAGCAGGCAACGGGGCGTCCAAAACAGGCTATTTCACCCATACAAAACAGGCAACGGGGCGTCCAAAACAGGCTATTTCACCCATACAAAACAGGCTATTTCACCCATACAAAACAGGCAACGGGGCGTCCAAAACAGGCTATTTCACCCAGACAAAACAGGCAACGGGGCGTCCAAAACAGGCTATTTCACCCATACAAAACAGGCTATTTCACCCATACAAAACAGGCAACGGGGCGTCCAAAACAGGCTATTTCACCCAGACAAAACAGGCAACGGGGCGTCCAAAACAGGCTATTTCACCCATACAAAACAGGCAACGGGGCGTCCAAAACAGGCTATTTCACCCATACAAAGCAGGCAACGGGGCGTCCAAAACAGGCTATTTCACCCATACAAAACAGGCTATTTCACCCATACAAAACAGGCTATTTCACCCATACAAAACAGGCAACGGGGCGTCCAAAACAGGCTATTTCACCCATACAAAACAGGCAACGGGGCGTCCAAAACAGGCTATTTCACCCATACAAAACAGGCTATTTCACCCATACAAAGCAGGCAACGGGGCGTCCAAAACAGGCTATTTCACCCATACAAAGCAGGCAACGGGGCGTCCAAAACAGGCTATTTCACCCATACAAAACAGGCTATTTCACCCATACAAAACAGGCTATTTCACCCATACAAAGCAGGCAACGGGGCGTCCAAAAACAGGCTATTTCACCCATACAAAACAGGCCACCCATACAAAGCAGGCAACGGGGCGTCCAAAACAGGCTATTTCACCCATACAAACAACAGGTAACATAACAGGCGTCCAAAACAGGCTATTTCACCCATACAAAACAGGTCACGTAACGGGGCGACCAAATACAAGGCAAAACAACTCCTTTAACATACATTCCGAGGATCAACATGCAACAACCATGGCAATAAATATGCAAATCCGAGGCCTGGTGATCGGGAGGCAAGAGAAGAAGAAGAAGAAGAGAAGAAGAAGAAGAAGAAGATGAAGAAGAAGAGAAGAAGAGAAGAGAAGAAGAGAAGAAGAGAAGAGAAGAAGAGAAGAAGAGAAGAGAAGATATTCAACCAAAAGACATTTAAAACGAAAGTGAAAGATGACAATGACTCGGGGGGGGGGTCCGAGGTAGAGGGGGTGGAGGGGGGGGGGGAGGAGTGGGGGGGTTCGAAGTGAGGGGTGGAGTGGGGGGGGGGCGAGTGGGGGGGGGGTTCAAGTTGAGGGAGAGTGGGGGGGAGGAT
>NW_023660696.1:14930-19290 GCF_015228065.2 Penaeus monodon | reverse complement strand
AGAGAAATGAAAAGAGAGAGAGAGAAATGAAAAGAGAGAGAGAGAGAAATGAAGAGAGAGAGAGAGAGAGTAGAGAGAGAGAAGAAGAGAGAGAGAGAGGAGAGAGAGAGGAGAGGAGAGAGAGAGAGAGAGAGAGAGAGAGAGAGAGAGAGAGAGAGAGAGAGAGAGAGAGAGAGAGAGGGAGAGAGAGAGGAAGAGAGGAAGGGAGAGAGAGAGGAAGAGAGAAAGAGAGGAAGAGAGAAAGAGAGGAAGGGAGAGAGAGAGGAAGAGAGGAAGGGAGAGAGAGAGTGTGTGTGTGTGTGTGTGCGCGTTTTTGTTTTTGTGTTTCTCTGTGTGTATATGCACACTCATGTATATACATTGGTGAATATATTTCATTGCGTGTCTCCTGTGGTCAGTGCATAATTGCACGGGTGCATGACCACTGTTGGTATTTAACTTTGTTGTATAGCTTCATAATCTTGTTAGGTCTTAGTCTGCCTGGGAAGAGAAGCCGCTTCCACACCAAGCTCTGGCAACGTACAAGGTCGGTTTATGCCGAGAAAAAATGCTCGAATCAAAACTGCGGTAATCATGTGAGAAAAGGTTTTCACGAATGTCACCAGTATGTCACTGGCAAGCTGCGGTAATGATTGAAACACCGACTTTTAAAATGTTTTTGCATTGTAAAATATTTCAGGTTATCATTATTATATCATTTTTATTATTAGGTTTTTTCTTTTCTTATCCTCTTTATCATCGTCATCATCTTTCATCAAAAATTTCATTATAAAAAATATTTTTTATTGTTTATTGGGCAATTTAATTTAATTTTTTTTTTCGGTGTTAGAGGCATCTTCTTCGTATGTCATACATTTCGTTGTTTTAAGTATGGATCTAAAACCCATTCAAAATTTTGCCTCTTTGTTTTGTGTGAAAAAAATCTTTATTATATTTTTTATTATTTTATTATTATTATTATATTTTTATTATTATTATTATTATTATTTTTATTATTGTTGTTTTTATAAAAAATAATTATTATTTTAGTGTAGAGTAGTACTAGTTTTATTAGTTTTATCATTATATTATTATTAATATTTTTATTATTATATTATTATCATTTATTATTTTTTTTATTATTATTTATTTTTATTATTTTTTTATTATTACTTATTTTTAAAATTATACTTATTATTATTATTACAGTTGTTTTTGTTTTTGTTTGTTTCAGTGTAGTATTACTACACCCTTTTTAAATGGTAAGGGTTATTGTATCCGTTAGATCATTATCATTACTTTGTCCTGTTATTTTTTACGAAGATCGTGCCAAATTATAAAAAATTATAGCCAGTAGGTCCTTTTTCAACTTTTGAAGAAAATTCCTTGTGCTCAAAACGCACCCCTTCCATTTTTTTGGGGTTTTACGTTACATTTTATGGTTCACACACAATTGGTTTGGTTCTAAAAATTTTTTATATAATTTTAAAATTTATAATAAATATATAAATATATAAAATATAATAAAGTAATATTATATATAATATATAATATAATTAAATAATATAATAATTATATATATTAATTAATATAATAAATTTTATATATTTTAAAATATTTTAATATAATTATATATATATATATATATATATATTATATAAATATATAAAGAATTTTATATATATTGTGTTGGGTGTGTTGTGTTGTGGGGGTGTTGTTTTGGTGGTGTTGTGTGGTGTGGGTGTTGTGGGGTTGGGGTTGTTTTGGTGGTGTGGTTGGTGTGTGTGTGTGTGTCGAGGGTGTTTACATTTAATATTATAATTTTTCCCTTTTATGTCAAGTAAAAAGGATAATTAGTAGAAATTTTGTAAGTTTTGTTTTTCATATTTATAGTCGTTTTTTTTTAATTAATATATTATCTTTTTTTTTATCTTTTTGTTTTATTTTTGCGAGTAAAATATATTGTAAACAGCAGTTTTAACAGTACTCCAATTTTGTAGTCTTTGCGTGTTCAGCATTTCATCACTTTCTATAGAAGATTAGAGTGCTGCGTTAATTATGCTTAGAAAGGTTTTAATACAGAAGAAAATTTCCCTTGTCTATTTTATTTTTCCGAAATTCAGTTAAGAGTAACAGGTGAATCGTCATCGTGATCAGTAAAAATTTTTATTAGTGTTATTTGTACGTGATTTAAAAAATTGTAAAGATAATGGAAACAACAAAAATTTTAACGATAAAACTGAATTAAAAAGGCCCTATTTTAATACGAAATGCAAAATTAAACGGATAACATTTTCATCATTCGTGTATTTAAATAATTCCCTATTCTTAAAATTTCCTCCGTTTTCGACAGTAAGAATGTAAAAGGTACTGCGAAGATGTTTTCAATGGTGTCAGGAGCCCAATGTGGCGAAGTAAAAATCATAAGTTTAGTGCGAGCAGTACCCAAGTACAAACTGCGAGCGACACTATCACCCAATTTTCTGGTGAGTATTAAAATTGGAAATGGGAATTATTCCACCACAGTTTCCTACTTAACCCCGTCCAGACACAAGAAAACAAACACGATGACAAATAAAACCGTCTCTCCTTTTTCCACGCGCGCCGGGGGCGGGGAAAAAAGAACGATAAAAAAAAGAGGAAAAGTGAGGAATTGAGAGTTATATGAGAGATTTTAGAGAGAGAGAGAGAGAGAGGGAAGAGAGAGGAGAGAGAGAGATTGATGATTTATTTATTTTATTGATTCTTTATTGCCATAAAGGTTGAACATTAAAAAAAAAAATTTTAAATAAAAGGCAATTTGGCAAATAGTCGCTAGTAAACCCCTTTTCACATTTTGGAAATTTGAAAAGTGAATAACAATAAATTTTAAATAGAAAAAAAGAAAATGGGGGCTAAAAATGATAGGCAAAAAAACTGGTAGATACAAACATTTAACTTGCAATGATATTTGCAAAAAACAAAAATTTAAAAAAAAGATAAGCAATAAAAGGAAATAAAAATTAAAAAACAAACAAAAGACCCGAGGAATACAAAAAAATAAACAAAAAATAATTAATAACATAAAATATGAAAATATGAATATATGGCTAAAAAAGAACAAAAAAAAGTAAAGAAAATAAATGGGCTAAATTAAAAAAAAACAAAAGATCAATAAAAATAATTAAAAATATGACATAAAAAGACTAAAAAGTTATTTTAAAAGCAAACATAAAACTAGGAAGAAAAAATATAGTAAAATACAAACATAAAAATATTAAAATGCTAAAAGTGGAAAACACAAGAAATTAAACATAAAAATATAAGGAACTAAAAAAGGCCGAGTGCCCAAAGAATAATTAAAAAAAAAACACATAAAAAAAAAATTTTGGAAAAAAACAAAAATTTTTAGAGAAAAAGAGAAGAACTAGAAAAAAAATTAAGCTCCAGACAGTGTAAAAATTTAAATATTTTTCAAGGCAAGTTTAAAGGAATTAAGGATGGGATATGTTTTAAGGACATCATAGAATTTCCCCTATCTGGATCCCCGTATATTAGACTTTTTTGAGCATGACAAGTCCTACATGAGGAAGTCTTAGAGTTCATGAACTCCTGTGATTAAAAGAGTGCCTGATACATGGAAAAATTTTTGACGGAATTAGGTTCACTGATTTGACACAAAAGACAGTTTTAAGAAAGAAATATCTTTCAGTTTTAACGGAAATTCTTTTAAAATTTTATGGGTGTGATCAGTGGCTTTAGGACAAATCCTTAACAACCTTTTCTGAGCAATCGAGGGAGTGGAGACTTTTTTACTGGCGTCACCCCAAACTGCAGAGCAATATAATAAGGGGATAGGAAAGCGACAGATAGAGTGCTTTAGAGGAAGGGGGAGAGAGAGGAGAGAGGAGGAGAGAGAGAGGGGGAAAGAAAAGGGAGAGAGAAGGAGAAGAGAGGAGATAGAGGAGAGAGAGAGACAGAGACAGAGAGAGACAGAGAGGGAGAGAGCGTGAGAGAGAGAGAGACAGAGAGAGAGCGAGAGAGAGACAGAGAGAGAGGGAAGAAGAGGAGAGAGGAGGAGGAGAGAGAAGGGGGGAGAGAAGAGAGAGAGAAAAAAAGGGGAGGAGAGAGGAGAGAGAGGGGAAGAGAGGAGGAGCCAGGAGAGAGAGAGCGAGAGAGAGAAGCGAGAGAGTGAGCGGAGAGTGAGCGGAGAGAGGCGAAAAGGAGAGAGAGAGAGAGGAGAGAGGAGAGAGGAGAGAGAGGAGAGAAGAGAGAGGAGAGAGCGTGAGAGTGAGGAGAGGGGAATAAGTGAGTGAGAGAGAGAAAAGTGAGTGGAGAGAGATTAAGTGGGGAGAGGAGTTTAAGTGAGTGAGAGAGAGAAAAAATTTTAAGGAGTTAAGGA
>NW_023660696.1:7500-14830 GCF_015228065.2 Penaeus monodon | reverse complement strand
TTTTTGAAATGGGTGAAATGGGCCTGTTTGGCGCCCTTGCCTGTTTTGTATGGGTGAAAATAGCCTGTTTTGGACGCCCCGTTGCCTGTTTTGTATGGGTGAAATAGCCTGTTTTGGACGCCCGTTGCCTGTTTTGTATGGGTGAAATAGCCTGTTTTGGACGTGTGTAATGTTACCTGTTTTGTACTGGTAATATAGCCTGTTTTGGACGTGTGTAATGTTGCCTGTTTTGTACTGGTAATATAGCCTGTTTTGGACGCCCCGTTACGTTACCTGTTGTTTTGGGTAATTTCCCTGTATGACCTTTATGGGTAAGAATACCTGCGTTATAGTTGTATATTTGCTGTACTTTTAGCCATTTTTATTTGTTTCTATGTGGTGCGATGTGCTCATATTTATATGCATTGTGATGTGGTCATATTCATTCCCATGTGATGTGGTCATATTCATTTCCCATGTGATGTGGTCATATTCATTTCCATGCGATGTGGTCATATTCATTTCCATGCGATGTGGTCATATTCATTTCCATGTGATGTGGTCATATTCATTTCCATGCGATGTGGTCATATTCATTCCCATGTGATGTGGTCATATTCATTCCCATGTGATGTGGTCATATTCATTTCCATGCGATGTGGTCATATTCATTTCCATGTGATGTGGTCATATTCATTTCCATGCGATGTGGTCATATTCATTTCCATGCGATGTGGTCATATTCATTTCCCATGCGATGTGGTCATATTCATTTCCATGTGATGTGGTCATATTCATTTCCATGTGATGTGGTCATATTCATTCCCATGTGATGTGGTCATATTCATTTCCATGTGATGTGCTCATATTCATTTCCATGTGATGTGGTCATATTCATTTCCATGTGATGTGGCATGTCATATTCCCATGTGATGTGGTCATATTCATTTCCATGTGATGTGGTCATATTCATTTCCATGCGATGTGGTCATATTCATTCCCATGTGATGTGGTCATATTCATTCCCATGTGATGTGCTCATATTCATTTCCATGTGATGTGGTCATATTCATTCCCATGTGATGTGCTCATATTCATTCCCATGTGATTTAGACTGAAATTCATGATACTAATTTTATGAAAATACAATGTTTTTTTTTTGTGGATTTAGTTTCAAAATGAATTTTTAATTTTTAAAAAAATGTCATAATTGTTTTTGTTCTTCTCGCAGTTCTTGTTTTTCTGTTTTAATTTTTAGATATAAGGCAATCAGAGTCATTTCTCCCTGTGGAATTTCAGATTAATCAAATTTAACTTAATTTCATAGTTAATGATCTCATATTCAATTATTTTCTATTTCTATCAGAGTCATTTCTTTTCTGTTTATTTTTTATGTCATTCATTGATTTCATTCGTTCATTATTAATTCTTTTTTTCCTTCTTCTTCTTATTCTTTTCTTCCTCTTCTTCTTAGTATTAATTCCTAATTCCTTCTTCTTATTAATTCTTTTTTTCCTTCTTCTTCTACCTTATTTATTCTTTTTTCCTTCTTCTTCTACCTTATTATTATTATTTATTCTTTTATTCTTATTATTATTATTAATTCTTTTTTCCTTCTTCTTCTTCTTATTATTATTATTAATTCCTTCCTTCTTCTTCTTCTTCCTTATTTATTCTCTTTTTCCTTCTTATTATTAATTCCTTCTTCTTCTTCTTCCTTATTTATTCTCTTTTTCCTTCTTCTTCTTATTAATTCCTTCCTTCTTCTCCTTCTTCTTATTAATTCCTTTTTGCTTCTTCTCCTTCTTCTTATTATTAATTCCTTTTTCCTCCTTCTCCTTCTTCTTATTAATTCCTTTTTGCTTCTTCTCCTTCTTCTTATTATTAATTCCTTTTTGCTTCTTCTCCTTCTTCTTCTTCTCCTTCTTCTTATTATTAATTCCTTTTTGCTTCTTCTCCTTCTTCTTCTTCTCCTTCTTCTTATTAATTCCTTTTTGCTTCTTCTCCTTCTTCTTCTTCTCCTTCTTCTTATTATTAATTCCTTTTTGCTTCTTCTCCTTCTTCTTCTTCTCCTTCTTCTTCTTTATTAATTCCTTTTTGCTTTTTCTCCTTCTTCTTCTTATTAATTCCTTTTTGCTTCTTCTCCTTCGTCAGAGCCAAACTGAGCGCGGTGCGGGCGCAGGGGGGGGGAGGAGGAGGCGACCCCCCCGTGCCAGCTTTGGGCTCCTCCACCGAGTCGGTCGCTTCCCTCTTCCCCTTCAGCGAAGAGGAGATAGAGGAAGAGGAGGAGGAGGAGGAGGAGGAGGAGGAGGTGATGATGATGATGGGAGAGGGAGAGAGGGAGGATAGAGATGATGATGATGAGGAGGAGGAGGAGGAAGGGGAAGGGGAGGAAGAAGGTGGAAGGGAAGAAAGAGGAGGAGGAGGTGGAAGAAGTGGAGGAGGAGGAGGAGGAAGAGGAAGTGGAGGAGGAGGAAGAGGAAGTGGAGGAGGAGGAGGAAGTGATAAAGCGGAGGCAGCGGAGGGCGAGAGAACGCCGCTTCGCTTCGTCTCGACGCCGCGGCGGAAGGGGGGCGGGGGGGGGGAGGGGGGCGGGGGGGCGCGGGGGCTTCCGCGTCCCGCCCCCCCTCCTGCTCCTCCCCCCCCCCTCGCGGAGGAGGCCCCTGGGGAGGGGGGGAGGGAGGGAGAAGGGAGGGTCAGGTGGGGGGAGGCGGAGGGGGGGAGGAATAGAAGGAGAGGAGAGAGAAGGGGAAGAAGAAGAAGGGGGAGAGAGGAAGGGAGAGAGAGGAGGAGGGGGAGGGGGGCGTCCCTACTGGGCCGACGCCTCCCTCTCGCCCGGCCTGGGCCTCATCAGCGACGCCTTCTCCAACACCTTCTCCAACACCTCCAACAATGCGTCATTCGACAACATTTCCTTCTCCAACAATGCGTCCTTCAACAACAGTTGCTTCTCCAACAATGCGTCCTTCAACAACAGTTCCTTCTCCAACACCTTCCCCAACAACAGCTCCTTCTCCAACACCGTCCCCAACAACAGCTCCTTCTCCAACACCGTCCCCAACAGCGCGACCTTCTCCAACAACGCGGCCTACCCTAACAACGCCACCTTCTCCACCACCTTCCCCAGCAACACTTTCCCCAACAGTGGGTCCTCCACCACCTTCTCCCACCCTCCCCAGCAACAATTTCTCCAACACCTTCCCCAACAACAGCTTCTCCTCTAACACCTTCCCCAACAGCACATCCTCCAACGGCTTCTCCACCAACACCTTCCCCACCACCTCCTCCATCAACACCAGCACCTTCTCCAACACCTCCCCCGCGAGCACCTTCCCCTCCAACACCGCCAGCTTCTCCAACACTTTCTCCCCCACCAGCAGCAGCCGTGAGGAGGTGAGCGCGCGGCTGCGGGCGCTGGCCCTCGCCTCCAACGCCTTCTCCAACACCACCTTCTCCCCCAACAACGCCTCCAATACCTCCTTCTCCCCCTCCAACGCCAACACCTTCTCCAACCCCTTCTCCAACGCCAACACCTTCTCCCCCTCCAACCCACCCTCCAACGCCAACACCTTCTCCCCCTCCAACGCCAACACCTTCTCCAACGCCTTCTCCAACAGCAGCTTCTTGGCGCTGACCTCCGAGAGCGGGTCCTGCTCGGTGTTGGAGGTAATCGAGCCTTCGAGCGCCGAGGAGGGGGGGGAGGGGGAGGGGGGGGAGGAGGGCGTCGGGGAGGACGACCCGGGCGGGGGGGGCGGGGGCAGGGGGCGGCGAGGGGGAGAAGGAGGAGGAGAAGGAGGAGGAGAAAGAGGTGGAGGAGGAGGAGGTGGAGAAGGAGAGAGAGGTGGAGGAGCTACTCTTTTTCTTCCTCTCCTTCCTCCTCTTTCTCTTGCTTCTCCTCCTGTGTCCTCCTCCCTCTCGGCGCCTCCTTCTGCTGCGCCTCCTTCTGCTGCGTCGGCTGCTCCTCCTCCTCCTCCTCCCGTGCCCCCCCCTCGTGGCGCTCCCGCACCCTCCTCCTCCTCCTCCTCTTCCTCTTCCCACCCTCCTCCTCCTCCCTCTTCTTCCCACCCTGCCCCTCCTCCTTCCTCCTCTCCTCCTCCTCCCTCTTCTTCTTCTTCTCACCTTCCTCCTTCCTCCTCTCCTCCTCCTCCTCCTCCTTCCTCCTCTCCTCCTCCTCCTCCTCTCTTCTCCCCCCCCCTGCCCCTCCTCCCTCTTCTTCTTCCTCTCACCCTCCTCCTCCTCCTCCTCCTCCCTGCTCCTCCTGCTCCTCCTCCTCCTCCGTCGACGGCAGGCACTTTTTAGTGTGTGAGGCACTCGGGATTTCCGCTGCGCGCAGTGTCTCTCGCAACGCCACGCAGCGGAGAGATCTCCCCCAACAACAACACGGTCTCCAACATCCCCAACATCCCCAACAACACGGTCTCCCCCATCTCCAACACCAGCAGGGTCCCCAACACGGTCTCCTTCATCCCCAACACCAGCAGGGTCCCCAACACGGTCTCCCCCATCCCCAACAACACGGTCTCCCCCATCCCCAACAACACGGTCTCCCCCATCCCCAACAACACGGTCTCCCCCATCCCCAACAACACGGTCTCCTTCATCCCCAACAGGGTCTCCCTCATCCCCAACACCAGCAGAGTCCCCAACACGGTCTCCCCCATCCCCAACACCAGCAGGGTCCCCAACACGGTCTCCCTCATCCCTCCTCCTCCTCCTCCAACGTCCCCCCCGACGCGCCGCCCCTCCCCCTTCCCCTTCCGCCGCCACCACTTCCTCGTCGACCTCCACCACCGCCACCTCGTCCTCCACCACCTCGTCCTCCACCTCGTCCTCTACCACCACCTCATCCTCCTCCACCGCCACCTCCTCCACCACCTCCTCCTCCACCACCTCCACCAGCTCGTCCTCCACCACCACCTCGTCCTCAACCTCCTCCTCAACCACCACCTCGTCCTCCACCACCACCACCACCAGCTCGTCCTCCACCAGCTCGTCCTTGAAGCGCAGAGGCTTCCTGCACAAGTTCTCGCTGCGTCCCCCTTGGCCTTCGAGGAAGAGCAAGGCCAAGCAGGGCAAGAAGGAGGAGAAGAAGGAGGAGGAGGAGGAGGAGGAGACGTACCCGAGGAGGAGGAGGGAGGAGGAGCGAGAGAAGGAGGAGGAAGGAAGGGTGGAGGAGGAGGAGGAGGAGAAGAAGGAGGAGGAGGAGGAAGAGGAAGAGGAGCGTCTGGAGGCAGGAACAGGAGAGGAACGGGAGGAGGAGGAGGGGGAGGGGGAGGAGGGAGGCGCGGGATGAGGGCGGGCAGGGGGGTCCTTCCTGGAGGAGGAGGAGGAGGAGGAGGAGGAGAAGGGGGAGCAGGAGGAGGAGGAGGCGGAGGCTTAGACGCCACGACGTCGGACTCGGAGTCGTCCTTCGGCAGGCCCTCGGCGGCCAAGATGGCGCCCCTGCTGCCCTCCTCCTCCTCCTCCTCCTCCTCCTCCTCCTCTTCCTTCTCCTACTCCTCCCCGCCCCCCGCCTCCTGCGCGGCGCCGCCTCCGCCCGCTGCCCCCCCTTCCCACGCCTCCTCCTCCTCCTCCTCCTCCTGCTCCTCCTCCTCCGCCTTCCCCGAGGGGCCCCCGAGGCTCAGGGCCAGAGGGGCGTCCTCCTCCTCCTCCTCCGCCCCTCCCCCTCCCCCTCCCCCCTCCCGGAGGGTGGGCGAGGACAGCGCCGCGGGCCCCGGGCTGCCCCTCGAGGCCCCCGAGGACGCCCCGCTGCCTCCCGTGCCCGAGGGAGCGGTCCTCAAGGGGGGCGGGACGAGGGGAGGGGGAGGGGGGGCGCTCCTCCTCGAGGCCGAGGGCCCCGACGGACTCAGGTCCCCCAGGTGGGACCCGAGACCCGACTTCCCTCCATACACGTCCTCCTCGTCGTCGTCCTCCTCGTCCTCGTCCTCGTCCTCCTCGTGCTTCCCTTCGTCCTCCTACAAGGGCGAGTTCGGCGTCCACAAGGCCGGCCTGAGCAGGGACGCGGCGGCGGCGGCGGGAGGAGGCGTCGCGTCCTCGCCGGCGGGCCCTCCTCTGGGCCCTCCTCCTCCTCTGGGCCCTCCTCCTCCTCTGGGCCCTCCTCCTCCTCTGGGCCCTCCTCCTCTAGGGCCTCCTCCTCCTCCGGGGCCTCCTCCTCCTCCGGCGTCGGGCGTGGCGCCGACGCAGGAGCTGCTCCCTTCGGCGTCGGCGGGCGGGCGCGCGTCGCCGGCGGCCAGCGAGGCCAGCAAGACGGAGTCGGCGCTGTCCCCGCCCTCGCACGCCTCCGACGTGAGCAAGAGCGAGTCGGCGCGGCAGCTGAGCCTCGGCAGGGCCTCCGTCGGCAGGGCTTCCGTCGGCGACGCCGGCAGCAGCAAGGGGGGCTCGTCGGCCGCGTCCTGCTCCTCCTCCGTCGACTACGCCCTCACGCTGCTGCCCTCCCTCAGGAAGCAGCTCAGCGTCAGGACGGCCAACATCATCGACATCTCGAGCGAGCAGAGGGCCGTCGCGGCGCTCGGGAAGGTGAGCGGGGGAGGGAGGGAGGGGGAGAGAGAGAGGGAAAGAGAGAGAGAGGGAAAGAGAGAGAGAGGGAAAGAGAGAGAGAGGGAAAGAGAGAGAGAGAGAGGAAGGGAGGGAGAGAGAGAGAGAGGAAGGGAGGGAGAGAGAGAGAGAGGAAGGGAGGGAGAGAGAGAGAGAGAGAGAGAGAGAGAGAGAGAGAGAGAGAGAGAGAGAGAGAGACAGACAGAAACAGAGAGAGGGAGACATAATAACAGTAATGACAATAATAGTCCTAATAATAGTAATGATGATGATAATGGTTATACCAACAGTAATGATGATAATTAATGTAATATATAATGATATAATAATATAATAATGTATAATAATATTTAATATATTGATATAATAATAATATAATAATCTATAATATTTAATTTGATACTATAATAAAGATAATATTTGATATAGTAATATATAATGACATAATAATAATATAATAACCTATAATGATATTTAATTTAATACAATAATGACGATGATGGTTTCTGAAGCCTCCGTCGAGCCTGCAGGTGAGCGAGGCCTCCGTGCGGGGCCTCCACGCCGCCTCGACCTCGACCTCGACGGGCGAGCGCGGCGAGAGGGAGCGAGGCGAGCGAGGCGAGAGGGAGAGGGAGCGAGGCCACCACGCCGAGAGGGAGAAGAGGGAGAAGAGGGAGGAGAAGCCGTGGTATGAGGTGTCAGACGAGGACGACGACGACGCGGACATCCTCCTCCCCGACCGACTCGTCAGCAAGGCCGGCACGAGGCTCCTCCTCCTCCTCCTCCTCCTCCACCTCGTCCTCGGGATCCTCCTCCT
>NW_023660695.1:0-18851 GCF_015228065.2 Penaeus monodon | reverse complement strand
TGTTAGGGTGGGGGTAAAGGTTCCCAAAAACTGTTTTGGGGGGCCCCCCGGCACCGGGGAAAAAACTTTTTTTTAAAAAACCCATCAACCGGGGGGGCCAATTTCCCCAAGGCCAACTGTTGGAGGGTCACCTGTTAAAATGCTCACGAACCCAACATGATTGAGATGACCGTTACCCACGAGGGACTGCTCATCTGTGAGGAGGGTTTTAGAGTTCAGTTTTCCGGGGCTTGGTAGGGGGTGAAGGTCTTTACCAAGAAAATGGCTTCAACCCTTCACCCGATTTGATAACTTTTTCCCTTTGTCTTTCTAGCAGTGTCCGAGCCCCCCACACCAGGAGCGACGCAAGATTGATTACCTTTTTTTTTTTCAGTGGCCATGTGACAAATTCAGGGGCTCTAATTTTCCGGGGAGATGAAATTTCTGCCTTCCCCTCAGCGTACCCAATGGACCCCTGGGCTGCTTCGAGTGTTCGCGCTTGAAGAGCCCCCACAGAGAAAAGGGCTTCAGTTTGCGATTTCTGTGAATGATCAGAGACTCCCATGGCGAAGCCACAGGCCACTCCCCCCCTTATTTGCCCAGGGAAACACTTAGGGGGCTATAAAGAGACAGGGGTTTGAAGTGGACCTGCGGGGTAGCCACAACCAGCCTAGGGTCAGTCCCAAAGAACTCGGCACCCCGTAAACCCTGCAATTCTGGAGGACCCCCATCGCGTGCTAACAAGAAGTGGCGACTCCTTGGCCGCCCCGTATGCTGTACCAGTCCACGATGGGGGTTGGGAGCACTGGTACCGGGAACAAAAGACCCCATTTTTCTGGACCTGCAAACCCCCGGGAAAAGGGAGGTATTCTCGCTGTGGGATCAGCCCGACCCATGGGGGCCAAAGACACTCAAACCAGCTCGGTCAAGCCGGATACCGCTTGAAGTCCCCCGAACAATGGAATAAATTTGCTTTAATTAAAATCTGTAATTAGCATACAGTTTCCTAACATAGGCAAGGATAAGGGTCTCTTCAACCTTTCTGTTCCATTTTGTCGGCAAAACCCCGAGGATCCATGGGAGGGGCACAAAAACCACGTTCGATTGACCACTTTTGGAAAAACAGGAGGAACAGGAACAGCAAGGGTAAAAGAAAGAGAGAGAGGAGGGAAGGGCAGAAGGGTGAGAGAGAAAAGGGAAACAAGTAGGGGGGGGAGAAGAAAGGGGGGTTGGGGGGCCCCCCACGCCTCCATCAGCAGTTTTCCCCCAAACCTGAGGAAAAATTTCCTCAGCAGCGTTGCAAACCAGGCCGTGGGCCTCACTCCGTAGTTTTTTCGAAGCCAGAGGATGAATTGCCTAGAACGCAGAACAAGTTTATGAAGGTCATGAGATCTTTTTTTCCTCCGGGACTGTATGGGCCCGGGGAGCGTGCACATGGTTGGGACGGGGTTGATGATTTTTTGAGGGTAGTTCCCGGGTTGGTCGCTTCCCCACGCCGAGGCAAGGATGGTCATTTGACCCCGTCCGCAAGCGTCCCACGGAAGTCCCCGGCTTTTGGGTAGAGAGTTGCCCTCCCACGCCTCTTCCCAACCTTGATACACACGCTCTTCCCCCGTGGACCCCTGCACCCCGGGTTGTTTACAACAATGTCGTTTTTTTTATCTCCCGCGGGGCGGGTTGTATTTCTGTATTACGTTTTTTTTTCGGGTTTTCCACAAGTACTATGTTTTCCTGACTATCCCACGAAAAATTAGAAAAGTAAAATAAACAAGTAAAAATATAACGCTCATATTTACGGACTGCCTGTCAGCACTGGGAGCGGGCCCCGCAGCACTTGGGCTTGTTATTTTCGCTTGGTTGGCTATCCCTGATTTTTATCTTGTTTTGCTTTTTTTGTTTTCCCACGTAGTCTATTTTAGGTTTATTGTATTTTTATGCTAATATTACTATTCTTATGATTAGTTTGCGCATATTTCTTTTTCTTTTTCATGATTCAGAGATGTTAGTTATTTATATGTTTTCCCGATTAATACATTGATGTTCATGACTTTATAATCTACTGATTTTATACATTTTTTAAAAATTGGGGGTTACGAGCAATATGTTTATCCATTTCATTTTTGTATTTTATATGTAACGTTTTCTTTTTTTCATGTGGAGGTTATTTTGTTGGGTTGAAAGTTTAGTAGCGTGCCTTTCACTTTGTCTCATTTTTTGCGGCGGGCCCACCGCGGTAGCATGCCCGACGATGTAAAAACCTATTTACACAGGCCATTCATTTCACACGGGGTTATACTCCAAACCTCCCCACGGGGAGGTTATCCATCATCAATACGGATGTCAGTTGAGCAGCCGTGGACCTCCCCCCACCCTTCCCCATCAACCATCTTGGTTTTTCCACTTGTGTCATCGACGCCGAAATACCCTTTTGTAGAGGACCCCCTTTCTGGCAGACCCCTTTCCCCTTCCCCTACCATTGTCATACATATAACTTTTTAAAAAATTATAAATATACTTTTAAACAGAAAACCCCTGCTCAATCCCAAACCCTTGCAGACACGACAGCGGAACGAATCCGCATGCTTTCCGTTGCGACGTCGCCCCCCCGCCCAAACCCTTTTTCCCCACATTTCCGGATACATCGAAACCCCCTTGGAGTCCTAGTTCAACTGTTTAAAAGAGGTCGCCGGAGGCAGACGACAGCTACAGCCGCTGCCCAGACTGAACTCGTCCGCAGTTGTAAATTCTCATTTACAATAAACTATACAAGGGAACAAGAAGCGTTTCACCTTCAGCGCCCCCCCACCCAGAATTTCTTTGAGAGAAAAAACCGGAGGGGCAGAGCCATCCACAGGGAAACAAGCTAGGTGCCGTATAGCCTGAGTTGGTGGCCCAGTTATGCAAGTAACAGGCCCTATGCCAGTCTCACGATGTAATCCTCAGTGGACCCAGTTGTGAACTGGTTTTCAATTCCGGACTGGGGCCCCCAGCCCCTCAGCAAATTCCTATGTACTGTCTTGTCCCCTTCTCAAAAGTGTCCTAAAACCTGCGGCCAAAGAAAAGCACAAATTTTGATTGCCGTTCGCAAGCCACGTGAGGGTATCTGTGGTCTCCAAGAGTTTATATAAAATATAATTTATATATTTATATATATAAAATATATATATAATATATATATATTTTTAAAAAAATTAAATATATTAAAAAATTAAAGTGTTGTGGTTATATTATATTTTAATTAATAATATATATATAAATATATATATATTAATACATATATAATATATATATATTAAAAATATATATATTTATAATATATTATATGTATATATTTTAAATATTCAGCGAGCGTGTACGAACCTGCTCAGTAGCGCGCGTGAATATATGGAGCGAGCGTTACTGCGCTGCCCATGTGTTGCGGCGGGCGCCGCCGCTCGCTGTTTTAAGTAATTCTGGAAAAAAACCTAATACTTTGCTTGGGGCAGCCAAGGTCGGTGTGGCCTATTTTTAAATAGAGATGGTGGCCGAAAAAAAAAAAAAAAAAAAAAAAAAAAAAAAAAAAAAAAAAAAAAAAAAAAACCCGGGCGGAAGGCAAGGGAAAAAACCCCCCCTCAAAATTTGCAAGAAAAATCATGGAAAGCCCATGACGTAAAGGCCGCGATGGCCGAAGGTTGAGATCGGATCGGGAGTCACAGGGCAATCTGAGTTCGAGGGTTCGAGTCCCCGGGGCCGGGCGGTTCCCTGGGAAAGGGGGATTTACCTCGATTGCTCCCTAGCACTGGTGGCCAAGTCATTGGTCCCCCAAACCCCGGATAAATGAGAGAATGATTACCTAAAAAGAACACCGGCACTCTCCGTAGAAAGAAGGGGACCCCCCACGTACACCCCAAGAGCACCCAAAACATGAAAACTACAAAAGTTCATCGTGACCACGGCGGTCAGACAAAACCCTACCGTTAAAGAAAAAGAATATATAATATATATATATATATATATATATATATAATAATTAATATATATATATACTATATATATATATTATATATATATTATAATTAATATTAATTAATTTTATATAATATTTTATATATATATATATATATATATTTTTATATCCCCCCATCTGCCCTGGATAGGGCGGTGGAGGAGGAAGACCCGCACCGGCGACCCATTTGAACGGGACAAAAGCCTGTGAAGAAGAAGAAGAAGTAATAATATATAAAATATATATACTAATATATATATATAATATTAATATATATATATTTAAATTTTATTATATAGAAATAATATTATATATATTATTTACAATATAAGTAATATATATGATATGTATAATATACTAAATATTTATATATATAAAATATATTTTATTATAATATAAAATTTTATAAAAAAAAAATTAATACATATATTTTAATAATATAATATATTAATAATATATATAATATATATAATATATATATTCTTTTCTTCTTTTTTACAGGTTTTTGCCCCCGTTCAAGGGGGCGCCGGGGCTTCCTCCCCACTCTGCCTACCCGGGCAGAGGGGGGTTTATAATTTTATAATATATATAAATTAAATATATATAATAAAATATATAGTAAATATATATATATATATAATATATATTATAAATAAAAATTTTTTATATATATATTATATATTATATAATATATAATATATATATATATAATATATATATTTCTTCTTCTTTTAACGGTGGTTCAGCTGAGCCCCCGGGTCACAGCAGAATTTAATGATTTTTCATGTTGTGTGCTTTTTGGAGTGAGTACGGGGGTGGGGCCCAGTTTTTTCTACGGAGAGTGCCGGTTTGTTAGTTTTTTTAGGAAACTTCCCTCTATTTATCCGGGTTGGGACCAGACTGATTTGGGCCCACCAGGGGGGTAGGCAATCGAGGTGAAGTCCCTTCCCCAAGGAACAACCGCCGGCCGGTGACCAAACCTCGAATCAGATTCCCTTTTGTGAAGTATGGCCCGTACTCTAACCATTGCCATCGGGGCCTTGCGATCAGGGGCTTCCATGTTTTTTCTTGGCCATTTAGCGGGGGGGTTTGCCCTTGGCTTCCGGCCCGGGTTTTTTTTTTTTTTTTTTTTTTTTTTTTTTTTTTTTTTTTTTTTTTTTTTTTATCGACCCACCATCTCTTTTAAAATAGAGGCCAAAATCCGACCTTTGGCTGCCAGGAGCAACGTATCTAGGTTTTTTTCCCCTAGAATATCAAATCAGCGAGCGTGCGCGCGCCCGCGCGCACGCACAGGACACGCGGTAACGCTCGTCACAATTTTCACCGGCGCTGAGAGGTTCGTACACGCTCGCGAATATATAAAATAAATACTATATATTTTAAAAATTATTATTAATATATAATATATATTTTAAATAATATATGTAGTATAATATATTTTGTATATAATTTTGTAAATAATATATATAAAAAATTATATATATATAATATATGAAAATATATATATATATATATATATATATATAATATATATAATATAAAATATATAATATATATATATATATGTATATTATATATAAACTCTTGGAGACCACAGAACCGTACGTGGCTTCGACTGAACGGAAATCAAATTTTGTGCGTTTTTTGGCACGCAGGGTTAGGACATTTTGAAAAGGGGACAAGACAGTACATCGGAATTTGCTGGGGGCTGGAGGCCTCAGGGGGAATTGAAATCCAGTTCACGGAGGGTCCAATGAGGTTACATCGGAGATGGATAGGACCTTTTATTTGCAAAATTGGGGACCACCAACTGGGCTATAGGGCCCCAGCTTTTTTCCCTGTGGAGGCTTGCCATCGGGTTATTTCAAAAGAAAATTCGGGTGGGGGAGGCGCTGAAAGGTAAAAAGACTTTTTTTCCCCTTGTAGTAGTTATTGTAAATAGAAAATGGTACAAATGACGGACAGAGGTTCGTTGGTCAGCTGTTAGGCGTCTGTCTGTCGCTCGCAGGCGCCCTCTTTTAAACAGTTTGAACTAGGAAACCACAAGGGTTCGATGTACCCGGAAGGTGGAGAAAAGGAGTGGGGAGGGGCGAGTCGCAAGGGGGGAAAGCATGGGGTGTATCCGCTGTGGGTTTAGAAAAGGGTTTTGGTATGAGGGCAGGTTTTACTGTATTAAAGATTTTTATAAGTTAAAATGTTAATGTATGACAATGGTAGGGTAGGGAAGGAGTCGCCACGAAGGGAGTCCTCTAGAAAAAGGGGAATTTGGGGGCTTCGAGCACAAGTGGAAAGAAAAGCGCAAGACGATTTGAGTGGCGAAGGATGGTGGAAGGCCACGGCTGCTCAAACATGAGCATACGGTATTGATGAGATGAGTAAACTCCCGGGGAAAGGGGTTTTGGAGTATAGACCATGGGGAAAATGAAAGGGCCATGTGTGAAAAAGGTCTTACATCGCTCGGCATGCTACCCGGTGGGGCTCCGCCCCAAAAGATGAGCAAAGTGGAAAGGGAAGTAGTAAACATTACAACCAAGCATAAAAAAACCTAACACATGAAAATAAGAAAACGTAAGACATAAAAATACAAAAAAAAGAAAGGATAAACAGTATGTGATACATAAAACCAATAAGATATCAATGTATAAAATCAGTAATCATATAAAAGACCCTGAAAAAATACAAATTTTAAATCGGTATTCATAAAAATAACATGAACATTCTGAATCATGAAACAGAAAATAAGAAATAGCGCAAACTAATAAAGAATAAGTAATATATAGTAGCATAAAAGACAATATAAAAATAACAAGACATAGGGGGAAAATAAATAAAAGCAGATTACAAGATAAACAGTCAGGCATACCCAAAAAAAATGCGGAGAAAAGAAAGGCTAAGTGCTGAGGGTGCGGTCACCAGTGTTGAAGGCAGTCACGTAAAGTGAGAGCGTTATATAAACGTGTGTGTGTTGACGTTTTAATTTTTTGTGGGAAGTCGGGAATCAGTGTATTTGGAAACCAGAAAAAAACGTAATACAAAAAATCAATCCTCGCTCGCGGGAGAAAAAAAAACGACTGTAGTAAAACAACCGGGCCCCGGGTGTCGACGGGCGAAAAAGCGGTGTACAGAGGTGGTACGAGTAGGGTGGGAAGGTCAAGTCATCCCCCCACAGCCGGGACTTCCGTGGCACGCTGAGGAAAAAGGGGTCAAAAGCCCACCCTTTTGCCTGTGGCGGGGTAGAGCGCCCAAACATGGACACAACTCCGTCAAAATCATCAATGCCGGCCAACCAAGAGGCACGCTCACCGGCACCTCGCCAAAAAAGGGAGGAAAAAAAAAGACTCAAAACTTTCATCAATGGGCATGCGCGTTCGGGGAAATATATCTCTGGTTTTTCGAAACAACTATGGGGGAGGCACACGGCCTCGGCTTGCAAGCGACTGCTAGGAAATCTTTCCCCAGGCTGTGGGAAACTGTGAAGGGGCGTGTGAGGCCTCCAACCTCCCTTCTTCTACCCCCCCTACTTGGGTTCCTTCTCCCACCCTTGCGCCCCTTCCCCCCTTCTCTCTTTCTTACCCTGCTGTTCTGTTTCCCCCGTTTTCCCTAAAGTGGTCAAGTCAAAAGTGTTTTTGGTGCTCCTCCCCTGGATCTACAGGGATTTGCCGCGGAATGGAACGAAAAAAGGTTGAAGAGAGCCTACCCTTTTGCCTATGTGGGAAAAGAAGTGGTTTTAAATTAAGATTTTTAAAATATGAACGAGATTTGATTTTTTGGGGCGACTTCAATGGGGTACCCGGCTGTGACGAGTGGTTAGAGATGTTGTTGGCCCAGGTCGGAGCGATCCCAGCAGCGGAATAGCCCCTTTTCCCCGGGACTTTGCTGGGTCTAGAAAATGAGGGTTTTTTGTTCCTGCCCAGGCCCTCCAACCCGCATGCTGGACATGGTACACGTAGGGTACAGGGGCCAAGGAGACGACCACATTTTTAGCAGCGATGGAGGACCTCCAGAAGCGGGGTTTAAACGGAGGGGCCAGTTCGGGGCATGACCATAGGGGTTGTGGTACCCCTGCAGGTCCACTTCAAAACCCCGTTCTTCAGTACCCCCCCAAAGGGGTTTTTACCGGACAGAATAAGGGGGGAGGAGTGGCCTGTGGCTTGCCATGGTAGTCTCTGATCGATTCACAGAACTGACAATCGATAGACCCAGTTGTTGTGGAGCTTAAAGCGGAACACCGAAGCAGCCCAGGAGCCTTGGCGACGACTGAGGGAAGGCAGAATTTCATCTCCTGGAGACATTAGGGGCCCAAATGAAGTGGTCAAGGGCCCCGTGAATGGTAATCAAGTCTTGCGTGCTCCATGGTGTGGTGGGTCGGACACTGCGAGAAAGGAAAGGAACAGTTCACAGGAATTGCGAAGGGGGAAAGGCCATTTTTGGAAAACGCCCTTTTCACCCTCCCTACCAACCCCCTGAGAAAGCTAAACTCTAACCCCTCCTCACAGAGGACTGCAGTCGATAGGGGATAAAAGGACATTCAGATCAGTGGGGTTCGGAGCAGTTGTCCAGGTAGACCCCCCAAACAGTTAGTTAGATGCAAGTGGTCACAGTGCCTGTGCCGGACCCACATCAGCGTGGAACTCCTACCAAAAAAGAGGTTAAGAGGCGTTTTCCAAGATGAAGAGTGGGAAAGCTGCAGGAAGTAATACCCCTGTTAAACGCAAAAGGGCTGGGGGTGAACCTAGGGCCGGGGCCTGATAAGCCCTGATTGCCATCGGCAATTGGCCCTTTCCCCCCTGACTTTTAGGGGCTTATCATCCTTTTGGAAGGGGAAAGGGACGATGGGGACTTTAGCAATACCAGGGGCATTACACTATCAGATACAGGCGGGTTTCTCGCCCATATTCTCTGAAACGGATCCAAAACCCCCTACGAGGTATCAGAGACCGGGGGTCGGGTTTTTCCCGGGCAAGTCCCAATAGCCCGTTTATAAGCCTTCAAGTAATTGGGGAATGCCGTCCGAGTTGGTCGGGGTGTTGGGAAACCTAAATTGACTCAAGAAGGGTTTGACCAGTGCAACGGGAATCGTATGGAGATCTGAGACTCGGGATTCCGACAAGTTTATTGGCATAATAGCAACCCTTTTAAGGGTACGAAAGTGCTGTAAAGTGTGGTGGGGGCTGTCAAATTCTACCCTGCAGGGGTGAGGAAAGGCTGGCCTTGCACCAACATTTTAAATCCGTAGGCGGGAAAAAGGGCAGAGTTTAGCCAAAGCGGGGAAAACACTAGGCAATATCAAGGTCCAGCCCTTTGATTTTGTAGACGAGAAGCTATCCACGATTTTTGGAGCATGGGGCGGCTCTTGAGCATTAGCAAAGAGGCGAAGCCCTTGGCCTGGGGGTCTCCGACAAGCCCAAGTTCGGGACTTTGGGGCTGTTAGGGGAACCCATTCAGGACCCATGTTGCAGCGAGGAGAATTTACAGACATTTTTACATGTTGGTAGGTAGTCATATCTCTAGGCTGTCAGATCAAGAAGTCAATAGATGGTTTGGTCGGGCAACAGGAGCCATAAAACCGATCAACAAGGTTTTTGGAGAGTCGATCCCTAGCAGAAGGACCAACGCGTGTCTGAAAGGCCTGATACTGCCAGTTTTGCTTAGGAAGCGAAACCTGGACGCTATCCAGTGTTTTGGAGTTCGTTTGATCCCTTTTGTCCCTCGCCGAATATGGGGTACATTTGGGCAGGAAAGTGCCCAAGGGTTTTGGTTACATTTGGAGACGGGCATGGGACCGTTACTTGCATAACGGGGACGCCAACTCAGGCAAGGGCCCAACCTAGCTCTTTCCTTGTGGACGACCTGCCCATAGGTTGCTCTCGCGAGAAAACCCGGGTGGAGGAGCCCCTGGGACGCCCAGGGGGCTGGTTGGGCGCTCGCGAGACTGTCCGAGGAATTAGGGATGGGCCGTGGACCTGCCTGGAGACTGCCTGGGGGATCCCGTGGTGGAAGCAAGGGGGTGGATGTGGCCAGCGCCCCGTGGCTTTACCCCTTAAGATGATGAAAGGGTTTTTTGTTTTTTTTAAGGGATAAAACAGGCCCCCCTACTGGCCTTATCCCTTTTCCCGCTTCAGGTGCATCCGACTTTGATTTTGTGAAAAAGGGATCCCGGGTTTTGAAACAACCACGGGAAATGAAGGCGTCAGGGCCTTGTTTTGCGAGGAGTGCTGGGGGAAAACCGTCCCAGGTTTAATTAACAGAAAAACGGGGTTGACGACGGAAACCCTAGTCGCGGGTGGGGCGAAAGCGGGGTTTGGTTTGGCGCGGGGGGTTAATGTGTGTTGAGAAAAAGGGAAAAATTCAGTCACGGGGTTTGTTGGGGAAAGGGCCTATTCGTGCAGTAAGCGAGAATTGAGTACATAACCCGAAATGTTAATTTTTTGGCGGGAAAGGCAGAAAAAAGCGGGGGGGGGGGGTAACGGGGGGGGTGTGTGAGGGAAATGTGGGTCATCGGGTTTCGTGCGGAAGGAAGACAAAGATCAGCAGTGAAGAAAAAAGGACCCTCCCCCCTTCCTGCGGTAAAACGCCCAATGGACGTTTCAGAGGAAGGAGGATCTTTTTCCGGCAAGGGTGGGGACGGGGCGAGGGGGTGGAGCGAGCAAGCCAAGAGATTTTCCCATGATCCCCGATCGTGTGGCTTTGCATGGGGCATATTAAAGAGATGAAGCGGGGGTCCATGCAATCTCGGCCTCGCTTTTCCGCGTTCCCGGGACGGTGAAGCGCCCCCATTGTTGATGCACGATGCTATGGGGCATGTAGCTTTTTCCCCTTTACCCTACTTTTCCTAACGAATTTTCGGATTAGGAGCTCTGGCAAAACCTTTGGTGAACTGGACCCCATCTTGGGCGCGTCGGACGGGGGAGACCTTTACTCCCGCAGGGGAGGGTGTGTCGGGGGGGCCTTTAAAAGGGCCTGCCTTACGGTGTGATAGATTTGCCATTTTTTTGTTAGGGGGTTTGGGCAGCCCATTGTGATGCCCCTTTTTTTCTTTCGAATGGGGCGATAGGCAGGAGGGGGCCCCCTTTGTCAGGCCTTCAGCCAGGTCTGTCAATAGCAGCTGCTAGACAGAACACAATTTCCCGTCTGTGATAGAATACCGGAAAAATTTAGTCTTTCCCCCTCACTGGATAAAATAGTCTGGGTTTGGCTTTTTAGGGGGAAAAAGGGAAATTACGGGAAAACAGGTACGGCCCCCTCTATTCCACTGAGGTAAAATTTTGGGTTTGTTTCAGAGAGAAGAAGGATTCACGAAAAAAAACCCTCCGCCAAAGAACGCCGGGAAAAAAAAAGTCAGCTCCTTCCCTCACGTGATGGAAACAGTCTGGGGTTTGGGCTTTTTTCAGGGAGAAGGGTTACTGGAACAGGTACGGCCCCCCTTTCATCCTGGGGGAAAAATTTTGGGATGTTTCAGAGAGAAGAGGGATTCATTTTTAAAAACCGTCCTGCCATGGGAAACCCTCTAAAAAAATTTAATTTTCTCCCCCCACTTGGTAAATCAGTGGGGTTTCGCTTTTTTCAGGGGGATGAAGGAACGACAGGAACAGGTGGGGGCCCCCCCTCTTTTCCAAAGGGTGAAAAACCTTTTGGGCGTTAGAGAAAAGGGGATTCACTTTAAAAAAGGGGTACAGGCCCCCGAGGAGCGGAGGGAACTGCCTAAAAAAAGTAAAGAGCTCCCCCTACTGGGGGAAAGGAGCAGAATTTTTCCATAAAAGATGCCCTGTAGGTGGAAGGGACATCCCCTCGGGATACCCCCAGGGGTTTGAACCTCCAGTGTTTGGTGCGTGGCACCCTTGTGAGCTGGGGAGGGAGTCGGAGGTTGAGCGAGCCGTGCAGGTACGCCTTTTGGGCCCCTTATTCTGGAAAGACAGGGGCGACCAGGCCCGGTCAGGTCAATGGGGTCTCCCTCGGGAGGTAGGGTCAAGCAGTATGCTGCCTTTGGGCCCCACACCCCCCATGTGTACCGGGCAATCGGCAAATTGGCTGCGTATATCCCTCAACCCCGTGCTGTTAGCAGGGTTTTCTAGCACTCAGTTTCCCTTGTGGACTCCGGGTGGGTGGGGGCGTGGTGGATGAACATGCCAAGTTTTGGGAAAAAAATCTAAATCAAAATCCCCACAGACAGACCTTATGTGACGACCCGTAAAAGGCCCAGACCACGGCGCCCCCCTGAAGCCTTACGCCCCCGGGGGGCAAAAAAAAAAACCCGAGCACGGGATGACACTGTCATGCCTGCTCCCAAGATGGCGGAAAAGACGAATAAATCAGTAAAAAATGTCGTCCCCCAGATGCCCAACAGATGGACTCTCGTGCTGGCCCCCAGGCCAGCACCCAGCCAGGAAGGTCTCTGAGCCCCCCCAGACGACTCCAGACTAAATGGAGACCGGGAAACAGCCGAAACGTGGGCCCCAGAGCAAGCCCCAAAGCAAAAAGGGCGGACCGAAAAGGGCCGAGGCCGGAGACCGACTTGATGGCGAGTCTGGACCCCCAAGGCTTTTCCCCGAAATTTAAGGTCCCCGTTAAACCTGAAGGCTTCGACAATGCCTCCCAAAATGGTAAGGGCAGGGGAGACCCAGGCAAAATCCGGTTCGATGGGTGCGCAGACAGGGCATGATCATCGTCCCCAAAGACAAGCCCCCCTTTTTTCCTGCAGGAGAAAAAGGAGCAAAAAGATGGGGGGAAAGGAGCCTTGCCATGAACCGAGGAAAAGAGAGCCAAGATGGGCTACTTGGTTTCAGTCTCATACAATGTGGGGGTGATAAAAAACACACCTAAGGCGTGGGGGCTTCCCCATTTTGAAGGGGAAGACTCCCAAACCCGGGAAGTCTGGTGACCTGAAAAGGACCCAAGCTCCACCCTGAATTTGGGGAACGGGGTACATATCACCTACGCACTTTTGTGCCTGAAAACCCCTTTGGTTTTTTCAGGGCCAGAAGTACGGACACCACCAGGTAATTTTACGCCAACCCAAAAGTGGTGCTGTAGCAAAGGGACACAATACCCAGGTGTGCATCAAGGGGACATAAAGAAGAAAAGAAGGACACAAAAAGCCAAAGTCCTAACTGTGCCAAGAGGGATTTCGCCCGGCTTTTCTCAGTCAGGAAAGGGCGGCCCCCAAACGGAAGGGCAGATTTTTTCCTGCCCCCCCAGGACTACGCTGGGGAAATAACAAAAAACGGAAAAGGTTTCCCCCCCCCTAAGAGGAAGGAAATGCCCCCCCGCCGAAACCGGAGATCTCCGACAATCAGGAGTTCCCCCCGTAAAAAAGTGCAGAGGAACCACAGGAAGAAAGGTTCCCAAAAGCACCACACGGGCCCCCCGACCCCGAAACATTTTTTTCGCGAGGGGGACATGTCACCTGTACTGTGTGGTACAACAGGGCAGTATCCTTGTCAGGACCAAAAAAGAGGGGATAAGGCATGACGTTTATGACGAATTCAACGACTGGAAAAGCATTAAAGGGAAAGGGAAAATGGAGAGGGCCAAATCGCCAATCCCCTCCCCACCCCCGGCGGACCCCCCCCCCTTCCAACCCCGGTATGCCCCACAGGTAGAGCCTAACCAGGCTGATTCAGTGCCACAAGCCGAATAGAAGAAGTGAGCTGCCCAGGCAAGGCCAGTAATGCACAGAAACAGCCCGGGCCCAGAAAAGCCAAAGACGAAAAGCGAGCTACCAAAGGCTCCCACCCCCCAGTGGGTCCCGGGTAGCCGACAGCCCAAAGAGAGCCCCAAGCAGTGAGGATTTTACAAAGGAGTTTTAGACTCGACCCAACCCCAATAGCGATGTCCTGTGTAACTATAAAAAGTAACATATGGCACGCAACAATATTCTGAGTGGGAAAATCTGTGGCTTCCCCCAAGGAGTGCCATCCTCACGCAAAAGTGCGTCAAGGAGATTTACATTTCAGCCCCGGAGACATTATCAGGGAAAATGTTTGCTTCGCCCGGGGTCATTCGCGCTGCCGTTCCGATGGCAAAAGAGGCTGGACCCTGGTGAAAACAACAATTCCTGTTCGCAATAGCCATGCACCCCATGTGGAGAAGATGTTTTAATCTCTTGCCGTCGAGTTAACTGGGCCGGGGGGGGCCCCCGAAATTTTACAACGTTTTACCGGGCCACACGTTGTAGCTTAGACAAGCCCGGTATGGCTTCCCCAGCCACGACCGAGTGATCATAGGGGGAGACTTCAATCACACCAGCCCTCCGGCTCCCTGAGGGCACCCGGGGCGGCTGGCGTCACAAGCCAACGGTTGAGACTTCCCCCAGACGCTTCCTCAAAAACCCGGAGCCAACGCAGGGAGAGGAGGGTCCTAGACCTACCCGGCCACTGTGACTTTTGGTGGAGGGATTGGCGACGGTCGATGGAACGTACTAGGACCATTATGGCACTTAACAACCCCAGGGTAGGGCCCAGCCGAAATACCCGACAACCAAGATGGAAAACAGACAAGGGGCCCAAAGGCAGGCGTTCCAGAGCGCCTTTGGCCCCTGTCTGAGAAGCAAGAAAACCCCCCAGAGCGAAAATGTGGAATGCTACAAGCAGACTTGAAATGCCATTTTATGAGGGGCCTCACTGACCATACCCAAAATCGGCCCGGGTCCAGGGGTCACAAGGACGCCCGGTACTTATGACGAGTTAGGGAGGTCAACCACAGGGTAAAATGTGCCCAAAACATTTTCCCAAGGCAAAACCCCCGACAACCCAGCCCTTAAAAGGGGGGCGCAGGGACGCCAAGGAAAATGCTACGATTTAGGCAGGAAAAGTGGCTGGAAGGTGGAGTCTTTTGATCCCCTACCACCCTTCAGACATGGAACGGGTCAGTGAGCCCCCCAGCCCCCTCAGCCCCCAAGAGGGGCGCCCACGACCCCCAGGCAGAGGCCCAAAGACTGGCGCAAGAGTCCTGCGGAACGATAGCGACAGTTGCCAGCCAAAGAGGGAAGAAAGAACGCCTACAACCCGACAGACTTTTTCACATCAGAGAAAGGGCAGCCCAACCCGTAAATCAGACGTATCTTTTTGAGGGAAAAAAGAGATGCCATAAAGCCAGTGCACTCAGCCCCGGGCGAGATGGGATGGGTTTCCCCTTTATCTCCCACCGGGGGGTAGGTGAGCTTTCATTCCCGCAATCATCAACAAAATCCGGGAAAAATTACTTACCCAGAGCTGGAAGAGGGCTTTCCATAGTTCCCCTCCCCAACCAAAAGGAGGGGGAAATACGCCCCCCTCTCTCCTCAGCGTCTGGCCAAAAACTGCCGAGAGGATGTTATGAACGGCCCAAAGGAAAAAGGGACCCCCAACGAAAAACCCCTCCACGGGTTACCAGGGGATGAGCACAGTGACGCATAGCCACGCTTTGAGACAAAAAACGGGGGGATCGTGGCAGATTTCCTTTACCTGGAGAAGGTTTTTGAATGGGAAGCCCTTTCCATCAGGAGGCCGATCAAAAAGGGAAACAGAGGAAAATCTTTGGGTTGGTAGGGACACTTTTGGAATGAACAGCCCGAGTAAATTCAAGGCACCCACACAGCACATGCCAAGAAAAGGAACGCCACAGGGGGGGTTCCAGTCCAGCCCCTTTTTAAAACACTAAGTCCTGTATCCTCAACAAAATCCAGTGGGGGCAAGATATCTCCTATGAAAGACCTTTCTTCATCTCCATGGACCCACTGTAAACAAAGCCCAGCGTTTTCGGACTTTGGGACCGAGGGTGTTCGGACAGGAAAAATCTCTGAGCCAAACCAAAGCCATGCTTGAGACAGAGAGTTCAAGGGACAAGTCTGAAAATCCAGAGAAAGGACTTTGGGGGGGTTTTAGGAATACCTTACCCGGGGAAGGATAGACCGGGGCCCTCTCCTTCCCCCAGGAGGCCAGTACCCGTTGACCGAACAAAGCAAGACTGCTGCATGAGAGCAATGAGTGGAAAGAGCTAGGGGCAGGGGCCAGAGTACTAAAATCATTCATTTTCCATTGTAGACTCTGCCCCCCCGCCGATTGGGATTTAAAAGAAAATAAAAGCCGATGGGACAGTCTAAAACGAAGCCCCCAGGGTCATTCTGGGTGCCCCCAAGGGGGCGAAAGGGCCCCAACTTAAATGGAGACAAAACCCTTTCCCCTTGGCCTCACGAATATCTAACGGGAGCAAATTCTTTTCAAAAGGTCATCCAGGTCCCCGGAAAACAAGCCCAAGACACAAAATAGTCAGACGCCTAGAACAAGATAAGGCTGTTTGCAAACAACTCCCGGCTGTCTCACAAGCCAGGGGGCTAATATGCCCTAGTCAAAGAACGCTACTGGCCCCAAGGGGATGGGCCCCCCACCCCGATTTTTCGAAGCTCCGCCGTGGGACAAACCCCGAAGAGTTTTCGGTCATGGACTGGCAAAAAAAAAGAATGAATAAGCCAGCCAAAAGGGGAAAACCCCGAGGGTCATTGCAAACCCTACCTCCCGGGGAGCAGGAAAAAAATACACAGATGGATCGGTCATCCCTTGAACCCACACTGCAGGGCCGGTTGCAGCAAGGGGATGCCACAATATCCATGAGGGAACAGACAAGCCTCTGCTACAGGCAGAGGCAGTTGCATCATGGGGGCATGAGCACGCGTCGGAGGGGAAAGGGCACGTGGTCATAACACAGACTCCCAAAAGGGGCCGTCGACTGTCTTCAGCGCACCATCCATGAAAAATCTACCTCCTGAAACCATCCGACAATAGCACAAAAGGGTGCTTGCTCAGGGGTTTTGAAGAATTATCATAAAGGGTTCCCCGCCAAAAAGGATCAGAGCAAGAGCTTTCTGAAAGATTAGCGAAAAAGGGGGGGTATGCCCCCTAATCCCCTGATAATCATCAGAGCCCAAATTTCTTAAGGAAGGACGGTGACGGCCAACTTCCCCCCCTGAGCTTCACAGAGAGGAAACGGATATTTCCCCCTCGGCAGTGGCTCAGATGCCACAGGTATGAACCACTGGCACTCAAAAAAAAAAAACAGAGGTACCGAAAACTTTGCAAAGAAGCGCCCAGGGTTCCCCGTGCTGGAGATTTTACAAAACCCTAGAACGTGAAGAGAGGGGTTTCTGCATGCGGCGAGCCCAACCCCCACTGGTACCTCTTGGAAAATTTGGTGCACAGAAATCCTAAGAAAAACCCCCACAGAACACAGCCGTCGTGCTGGTAAAGGATTATGCGAGATGACACCAGGGCTACAGGAGGCCCTGTGGCAATACCACCGCCAGGGTAAGCACCGAGTGTCAGCCCAACAAAGAGACACCCATAAAAAGCGACACGGGCCCGGGCCAAAAGGGGAAAAGGCCCGGGGGCAAAGCCAAAACTTCGAAATTCAAGCAAGCAATGGGTTCGTGCGTTGTTGTACATGATTTTTTGCTGTATTTTCGCGATAGTGGCACCAGTCGATGTTTTTTTTTTTTCTTTGTTTGCTTTTGGATTCTTGGGTATCCCCCCAGGGGATATCCCCATATAAAAACAGCCAGCCAAGATTTTAAGAAAGGACCTTTTCATTTTTTCAGTCTAAAAGGGGAAAAATTTTGTCTCCCTTAGAAAAGGATTTTTTTACTGATATTTTTTTCACATTGTAGGTATTTGACAAGTAAAATATATTTTTTTAATTTCGAAATAATTTTTAAGGGTTCTTTTTGTTTGATTGGGTGCTTTCTATAAGAGGGGGGGTGGTAAGGTTGGTTTTTGCTTTGGGGGGCACTGTGGGGGAAAATTCTTGTTATGTAGGGGGGGAAGGGTAAATTTGTAGCACTGACCCTAAGGGGGCCCAACACCATTCCTCCTTTTTCTTCCGGGGGCGGTCCATGGTTCTATATTTTGTTAACTTTTTTTGTTTTTTGCAGGGGGTACTCATTTTCTGTATTTTTTTTTCAAAAGAGACAAAAAAACACCTGAGATCTGACGTCTATGTAAGGTCAGGTTTACCCCGCTAATTTTTCAGCCCGCTCATTGCAGGATGCCAGAGTGCTTTGGTACCCTAATGCTTGATTGTTTGTGGCACCCCTGAGCTAGAAGATATTACACATAGTTAATTTATGGTGGTTTTTAATGATTAATGCTTTAAGTGAACTTTTGAATCAGAAAAAAAGGACTTTTCTACGTGCAAAATCTAAACTTTTTCAAAGGGGAAAAGTTCAGCAAGAAAAGATGGGTTTATTCGACAATCTGAACTTTAATTTTCATTCAGTTTGACCTACACCCGCACCCCTTTAAGAGTGGTGTTTTCGGAGAAAATAAAAATTTTGAGGCAGATAGATTAAAAGAAGAAGAGTATAGGTTTTCAAAATGAAAGTTTGATGAATATCATTTCTAAAAAGGAAAATGTGGTTGTGACACTTTCTTTTGGGATCGAGTGAAAATCTTGTCATAGAGGGGGGTGATAGAAGGCAGAGAGACCGGGGAAAACAAAGGGTAAGGGGATCATATGAAAAACGGAGTGAGATTTTCCAATTGGAAAGGTAGAAAAAAAGGTGAAATTTGAACTGCCCAGAAAAACAAGTTTCCCCAACCCTTTTTTGTGAAAAAAGGCACCAGATTTGATGAAAAGATGTACGTTTCGGGGCAGTTACGCAGTACAATCTTTTTTCAATAATTCTTACTATTACAATATTTAATTTAAGTACAAAATCCAATATTAGTCAAGGACGAATTTCAGAGTTACCCGACAAAGGGCCATTTAAGGATTCATCATGACAGAAAACGAAAAAATCATAGGGTCAACATACAATTATATAACAATCGCAAAGGGTGTTGGGTTTATGTTTGTCTGTGTGTGTGTGGATGTTTGGTTTGTTTTTGTGTTTTGTGTGTTTTTGTTTTTGTTTTTGTTT
>NW_023660694.1:15000-18856 GCF_015228065.2 Penaeus monodon | reverse complement strand
GTTTCATAGACCTGATATTTTCCGGTGAAAGGAAGGCTCTCACGAAAGGGTTTTCAACGATGCCGGACCTGGCAACCAGAGCAACTTATATATATATATATATAATATATACATAAATATAATATATATATAAATATAATTTTATAATATATATATATATATATATACATATGTGTGTGTGTGTGTGTGTGTGTACAATAATATTATATATATATATATAAATTATATATATATTTTATATATATATAATATATATATATATATATATATATATATTTTTTTTTTTTTTTTTTTTTTTTTTTTTTTTTTTTTATGTATAATAATATATACATATACTTTACATATATAATTATATACATATATAATAAAATATATATATTATATATATAATATATATGTATATAATATCATTTGTGTGTGGTGTGTGCATGCATATATATATGTATGTATATATATATATATATATATAATATATATATATATATATATATATTATATATGATATATATATTATATAAAATGTATATATTATATATATATTATATATAATATATATATAATATAATATATTTTTATATAGCACACACACACCACCACACACACTGATATGCAGTCAAGCTCATCCTTGAAACCAAGGGGGGAAAACACACAATACAATATATATATAATATATATATAATTATATATATATATATATATATATATAATATAATGATATCAGTGAAATGTGTGTGAGTGTGTGTGCCTTTGTGTGTGTGTGTATATGGGTATATGGGTGGGTGCTTCACGCGCATGGTGATGTGAAGCGATGGTGTGGTAGCCTAGATAGTGTTAAGTGCTTGCATGCCTTCTCGCTTGCAGCTTCCACCCCTGGCTAGCCCAGTGCGAAAAAGGGAGCAGCTTCTGCATAAGTCTCCCCTCCCGGGGTCACAGCCTCTCCATCATCAAGACTTCTCCCAGTGCCTCCTCGTGGCCACCCATGGGTAACTGGGTACCTTGCGGTCCCAGGCTAAATCTGTGGGGGATCTCGGAGCAGCAGGAGGCCCTAGAGGTACGGAGTTATGGCCCCCCGGCGTGTGGACACGCTCTGGTTTCGTACCAACTCCTGCCCCTAGCCACCCTGGGGTAAGGGGGCGGCTTGGGGGAGGTGGGGCCTTGCACAGTCCTCCTCCCCAGAATGACCCTTGGCAACGTCCTTTATAAATGGAAAATGCTGGGGGGAGGGGTGTTGTCCTCTAAACCCAGCAAGTAAGGCGGGCTGTGGGTCCCGCTGGGGGGCAAATGTCGGGGTGCAGGTTTGGAATGTGATTTTACTCGTCCCGCCTGCGCCCCGGCAGGCGCCAACCCACCATGAAGCTTGTGGGGGAAAGCCCTCGGGAACCCCAACAGGTGGATAGGCGGTTCCCACAGCCTGCCGACCCCCTTTATTTGGGCTGTGATGGCGGAGGGGCGTGCACCCGGAGTGACCACCCAAGGCTTAACCTCAGGCGGCTTTCCGGGTAGGCACTTGGAACATCCGGTCCTTGCGGAGGATGAGCGGTTACCTGTGCTATCGCGGGAATTGAAGCGACGGGAGTTGGGGTTTGGCTGCCCTCTCAGAGGTGAGAAGACCTGGTAGCGCACGATCAGTGTGGGTGGTTACACCTACTACTGGTCGGGCCGCAGCGATGGTCACCACCTCCAGGGTGTAGCCATAGCCATCTCCAGTCGACTTCAGCCCGCGGTAGTCGAGGTGCCCACGGTGATGAGCGTATCAGGGCATTGGACTGAAGCATGCTTTTGGCTTCTTCTCTTATTGCTGTATACGCTCCTACCGATGTATATAAAACTGATGGAAAGAGGCGTTCTACGCCAAACTCGCATCTGTGGCAGAAGATTGCCCCCGGCGAGACATTCGCATTGTTCTGGCGACTTCAATGCGGAAATCCGGCTGTGACCGAGCTGGCTACGAGAGGGTCGTGTCGGCCCCATGGCTCGGGAGCTGATCCCAGCGCGAGAATAGCCTCCTTCTCCGGGACTTTGCTAAGGTCCCAGAAAATGAGGATCTCTGGCTCCTGGTACCAGCGCTCCAACCTGCATCGCTGGACTTGGTACAGCGATACGGTGTCATGTGGCCAATGAGATCGACCACATTCTTGTCAGCACGCGATGGAGGATCCTTCAGAAACTGGGGGTTTACCGGGGGCTGAGTTCTGTGGAAACCGACCAAAAGGCTGCTTGTGGCTACTGCGGGTCCACTTCAAAACTCCCCGTCCCTCCAGTGGCCACCTAAGGTGTTTTCACTTGGACAGACTAAGGGAGGAGGAGTGTGCCCGTGGGTTCGCCACGGCAGTCTTGACCGATTCCACAGAAACCAGCAACCTGACGGACCCAGTTGCTCTGTGGGAGTCCTTCAAGCGCGTAACACTCGAAGCAGCTCGGGAGCCCATTGGCGTACGCCCAAGGACATGGCAGAATACCATCTCCCTGGAGACATTAGAGGCCACTGAAGCGTGTCACAAGGCTCGGCTGAATGGGAATCAAGTCTTGCGTCGTTCCATGGTGCGTAGGGCTCGGACACTGCTGAGAAGGGACAAGGGAAAACAGTCTATCAGGAATTTTGCTGAGGAGGTCGAAGGCCATTTCTTGGTAATGCCCTTCGCCTGCCTACCAAGCCCTGAGAAAAATGAACCCTAAGCCCTCCTCACAGATGACGCAGCCCGATCAGCGGATGGACGGATCATCTAGATCATGTTGGGGTTCGTGAACGTTGGGCGAGTATTTTGAACAGTTGTACCAGGTGGACCCTCAACAGTTAGCTTGGATGTAAGCGTAAGCGATGTCGCAGTGCCTGTGCCGGACCCACCCATCAGCGGGGAACCTCCTACCCTAAACAGAGGTTAGGCAGGCGTTTTCCAAGCTGAAGAGTGGGAAAGCTGCAGGCATATGTGATATCCCTGCTGAACTGCAAAAGGGGCTGGGGGTGAACCTATGGCTGGGGGCCTACATACAGTCCTGACTGCCATTTGGCATCTGGTACCATTCCCCCTGCCCTGCTGAGAGGCTTTGGTCATCCCTCTCGGGAAAGGGGGAAAGGGGATCGATGGGACTGTAGCAACTACCGTGGCATTACACTGCTCAGCATACCAGGCAAGGTTCTCGCCACATTCTTCTGAAACGAATCCGCAACCACCTACTGAGGCACCAGAGACCGGAGCAGTCTGGATTTACTCCTGGCAAGTCCACAATAGACCGCATACTAGCGCTTCGAGTAATTGTGGACGCCGTCGTGAGTTTGGTCGTGGGTTGCTCGCAGCTACATCGACCTCAAGAAGGCGTTTGACTCGGTGCATCGGGAATCGCTATGGGAGATTCCTGAGGCTCAGGGAATTCCGACAAAAGATTATTGGCCTGATAGCAAGCCTCTATAACTGGTACTGAAAGTGCTGTAAAGTGTGGTGGGGGTATGTCGAACTTTTTCCTGTTAATTCAGGGGTGAGGCAAGGCTGTGTCCTTACACCCACGCTTTTCAACACTTGTATGGACTGGATAATGGGCAGAGCTATAGCCAAAGTCAGTGGGGAGCAACACTAGGCAATATTAAGGTCTCGGACCTGACTTTGCCGACGATGTTGCCATCCTATTGAGTCCTTGGAGTCCTTGTGGCGGCTCTGGATGCATTTAGCGATGAGGCGTAGCCCCTAGGCGTAGAGGTCTCCGGGACCAAGACCAAGATTCAGGACTTTGGGGGCCTGTTGGGGGAACCATTTCAGTCGATCCATGCTTGCGGCGAGGACGTTGAAGTCACAGAAAGTTTTAAACATACCTTGGTAGCATAGTCCATATCTCTGGGTTGTCAGACCAGTAAGTCAGTAGA
>NW_023660694.1:0-7500 GCF_015228065.2 Penaeus monodon | reverse complement strand
CAATAAACAACAATACAAATAATCAATAAAGAAAAAAGATAGGCTTTAATAAGCGCATTCTTACAAATTTGATGTGTAGCAGGGTCAAAGAGCTTTAAATTTTTCTCTCTCAGTTTACAAGATAAGGAAATATAATTCAGTATCTTTCTTTTTTCCAAAAGGGTTTATCATTACATATTATTTTATTTTTATTATATTATTTTTATTTTTATTTTATTTTTATCATCATCATCACATCTCATCCACCTCCCCATCATCTTTATTTAATAAATCCCACGATGTTACTTACACAATATTACTTTATTACATCATCATTATATATAATTTTTGCATTATTATATGATTACTAGCGCGAAAAACGGAAAAAATGTAGAAATATAATACTACACAGAAAGGGATTGTAAATGAATAAAATCAAAACAAAAATGAGAAATAATCAAATAAACAAATTTTTTCTAAAGAAGACAGTTTGTTCTTATTTCACTTACTGAATAAGCCCTTGCCTTGGCCCGTGTTTACGCCTTTGCCTCACTACAGATATCCCGTTTAACACTCACGCAGGAGACCCAGCGTGGTTCGGAACGGGAACTTCGAAGGGAAAAATTTATAAGAAACTGAAAAAATCTATTCAAGGCAAAAAACATGGTGGTACACACACACAACCCCAACCACCACACACACACACACAAAAACCACAAGACACACCACAAAACAACCCTACACATACACACACACACATAACAAGAAACAACACATCCCTTTCATGATACATACACCACACAAAACCCCAACCACACACACACCACACACACCCCAAAATATAAAAAATATAATTTTAAATTATAAAATATATTTAATAAATAATTATAATATATATATATAAAATTATATAAAAGATAAATATAATATATATATATAATAATTATATATATATGTTTTACAACAAACAGACACAACACATAAACATATAACAAAAACCAAAAACCACCCCAACAACACAACACATACACTCCCAAAACACACTACAACGCACACAAACACAACCAAAAATACAAAACATACATACATAAAACATACACAAACATACCCCCCACAAACACACACAACACACACACACACCACACACACAAAAACCACACACATATTTTTATATATATATAATTTTTAATGTTTATTAAAAATTTTAAAAATTATTTAATACACATACAGCCCAAAAGGGCAACAAAAAATTATAATATAGACCACACACACACACACACAACACACAATTTTTATTTATATATTAAATATTTTTAAATATATATATATCCCAAATAATTATATATAAACATATATATAATATATATATATATATATAAATAATATATATAAAATATATATATTATTATATATATCATATAGCCCACACACCCAAAACAACACACACACACCACACACCATATATATAGAGAGAGAGCAAACACACAACACATAATAATATATATATAGTAATATATATATATAAATATATATAATATATATATTAAAATCTATATATATAATAATATATATATATATAATTTCTATAAATATATATATATATATATATATATTTTTTATATTAATTAAATATATTATATATATATATCCCCCACTACTAGCGAAGTTAAAAATCCATAAAAAAAATTTAAAAGAATAAAAGACCCCGGGATAGATAAAATAACAGCAGAATAATAAAGAATGCTGGCGAAAGTGCTGATACTCCTTCAAAATTTGTACGAAAATAGGGAATAAAGAAGACGGCCGAAGACTAGGAAAATCAGTCTTAACCCCATACCTAAAAAAGGTGACGCACTCCAATGAAAAATAAAGGACAATTGCTTAAAAAGCAAGCAGCATCATTTTTTGAAAATTATGCTGAAAGAATAAAAATTAAAAATTTAAAGAAAAAAATTGCGACGAAAAGCAGGTTTTCGCCCGGGTAAAGTACCAGAAACCAGTTTTCAAAAATCTAAATGATCACAGAGAAATAGAGAAACAAAAAAACCTATACCTGTGTTTCATCGATTCCAAAAACTTTTGGTACTGTTGATCACGATTCCTCGGAATAACATAAACGAATAAAATTTTCCAAAACCATCATCCACTAATAAAAGATGTATGACCAACAACAGAACGTAAAAACCCACCTATGGGTTAACAAAAGGGGTTTCAAAGTCAACCAAGGGAGAAAAGGGTTTGTTTCTTCTCCGCCCCTTTTTTTAATTTATTCTGAAGCAATTAGAGAGTGCTATGGGAAAAATTTTTTAAAGGGAATGTGGATTTTGGGGGATACAAAATTAAAAATCAAAGTACGCCGAGATATAGTTTTAATTGCCAGCAGTATCATTGAACTATAACAACATAATAAAGTTAGGAAGCCGCGAAAAGGCTGGTTTGTTTTTATCCCAAAAAACAAGACAAAAGTTTCGAAAAAACCCGGGCAAGAACGTCGAAAAATTTACAATAAATGGGGTTTTTGTGGAAAATGTGAAAAGTTCATTATCGGGAGCTTTTTTTAACTAATACATAAAGTTTCCCCGGAGAAAAAAAAGAATTACCATTGCCAAAACGCCACATTTGCCCCAAAAATCGGGAAAAAGACCAAAGCATTACCTTGGACAAAGCTGAGGTTTTTTGAACCTTGGTTTTTCCCAAATTCGTATATGGTTCTGAGGGTTGGGTTGAAAAGATAACCCCAAGAAAAAGGCTATTTTTTAGTGTGGGTTCAGAGAGTACAGTATTAGGGCAGAAAAAAAAATGAATTTTAAAGTGGAAAAAAAAAAATTGTAATCCCGGTGTGGACACTTTTTGGTATGTATGAAAGTAAAAGTTTGAAAAAAACTTGGGGAAGGGGGTGGGAAAACGAGGAAAGAGGCAAACCAAAACAGCTGGGACAACATCAAAGATATTCGGGGTGATGTACAAGTGGAAAAAAAAGCAAAGATCATTTGATGGCAAGGGTGGGGAGAGGTCCAGGCCCCCAAACATAGCCCCGTTATTGAGATATTTAAATATTATAAATTTTAATAAAATTTTGTATATTGTATAATAATAATATTTAAAAAATAATATATAATTTTAATAATATTGTAATATTGATTTGTGTGTGGTTTTGATTATAAAAATTAATTATATAAAATATATATTATATTTTAAAATATATATATTATATATATATATATAATATATTTAAAATATATATATCATCATCATCAAGGGGGAACCCCCACGGGGGCGCTGGCCCATCCAACCCCTTGCTTCCAGCCACGAGGGTCCCTCGAGGCGAGCTCCCGGCAGGCAACGGCCACTCTAGCCCCCGCGCGTCCGTCGAGCGCCCAAGCCGTCTTAGACGTCCCACAGGTCTCCTCCCCCGGGTTGTCTCGCAGAGAGACAAATATGGCAGGGTCTCCATAGGGGGGGCGAGCTAGTGGCTTAAACCCGAGTTGGCATCCGGGTTATGCAAGTAAAGGTCCCCTGCCCTCTCACGGTGTAACCCCCGGTTTGGCACGTGGTCCTGCAAATGACCCCCTGTCGACGAAGGGGGTTGTTTCAAAAGGCATCAAGGCGAGACTCCAAGACTGGATAGCGCCAGGTTTCGCTTCCATAGAGCAAAATGGAAGTTCAAAGGGCCCTTTAAAACACCTAGCTTGGTCCTCTGCATAGGGGCCGACTCTCCAAACGCTCTTGTTTTATCGAGTTCATGGCTCCTGTTCCCGACCAAAACCCTCTACTGATCCTGGTCTGACAACCCAGAGATTGGACAGCTACCCAAGGGATGTAAAACTTTTTGTGACTTCAACGTCCCCCGCAAGCATGGATCGTGAATGGTTCCCTAACAGGCCCCCAAAAAATCCCAAACTTGGCTTGGTCCAGGAGACCTCTAGGCCCAGGGGGTCGCCATTTTAAAAGCATCCCGGCCCCCCACAAGGACTCCAAGGACTAGATAGGAGGCAACATCGTCGGGAAATCAAAGGTTTCCCAGCCTTAAAATTGCCTATGTTGCTCCCCACTGACTTTGGCTAGTAGCTCTGGCCCCTTATCCGTCATACAATTTTTGAAAAGCGGGTGTAAGGACCCAAAACCTTTCCTCACCCCTGAATTCAGGGAAAAAGTTTGACTACCCCACCCCACTTTTCAGCACTTTCATACCTTAGAGGCTTGTATCAGGCCAATAATTTTTGTGGAATTTCCCCAACCCCCAGGGGTCTCCCATAGGATTCCCGATCACCCATCAAAAACCCCTTTTTGAGGTGATGTAGGTGCGGCAAACCCCGACCAACTCACGACGGCTTCCACAAATTTCTCGAAGGCTAGTATGCGGTCTATTTTGGGCTTGAGGAGTAAATCCAGACTGCTCCGGTCTCTGGGGTCAGTAGGTGGTTGCGGGTTCGTTTCAGAAAATGTGGCGAGAACCTTGCCTGGTATCTGAGCTTAATGCCCCGGTAGTTTCTACAGTCCATCATCCCCTTTCCCCTTCCAGGGGGATGACCACGCCCCTCAGCATCAGGGGAATGGGACCAGACTGCCAAAAAAGGCTCAGGATGTATGTAGGCCCGAGCCATGGTTCACCCCCAGCCTTTGCAGTTTTTAGCAGGGATATCACATATGCCTGCAGCTTTTCCCCCTCTTCACTTGGAAAAACGCCTGCCTAACCCTGTTAGGGTAGGAGTTCCCGCTGATGGGGGTCGGCCCCCCCCATGCGACCGCTTTCGTTAACCAAGCTAACTTTTTGGGGGGGTCCACCGGTACAAATGTTTTAAAAAAAACTCAGCCCAACGTTTACAACCCCAACATGATCTGAGATGATCCGTCATCCCCTGATCGGCTGCAGTATCTGTGGGGGGGCTTTTGGGTCATTTTCCAGGGCTTGGTAGGCAGGGCGAAGGGCATTTCCAAAAAAATGCCTTCGCCTCCTCCCAAAAAATTTTTGATAGACTGTTCCGTCCTTTCGCAGTGTCCGAGCCCTACGACCATGGAACGACGCAAAACTTGTTCCCCTTGCCCAGCCTTGTGACACGCTTTATGCCTCAAGTCTCCAGGGAGATGGTATTCGCCCCTGTCCTTGGGGTACCCAATGGACTCTGAGGCTTCATTGTTACCGCTTGAAGGACTCCCACGAGCAAACTGGGGCCTCGGTTTTCTGGTTTTGTAAAACGGTCAGAGACTGCCGTGGCGAACCCCCGGGCCCCTCCTCCTCCCCTTTGTGTCCAAGTGAAAAAACCCTTTTGGGGGCCCCCCCGGGGGGACGGGGTTTTGAAGTGGACCCCCAGGGTACCACAAGCCCCTATGGTCGGTGCCAAGAACCAGCAGGTAAAAACCCGCAGTTCTGAAGGATCCTCCACGCGTGCTGACAAAATGTGGGACTCCTTGGGCCCTTACCCCATCGCTGTACCAAATCCAGCGATGCAGGTTGGAGCGTGGTCCAGGAGCCGAGATCCATTTTCTGGGGGCCTAGCAAAGTCCCGGAGAAGGAGGTATTCTCGCTGCTGGATCAGCTCCCGAGCCATGGGGGCCCAAAGACATCTCGTAAACCCGCTGGTCACAGCCGGATACCGCATTTAATCGCCCAGAACAATGCGAAGTCCGCCGGGGGCAATCTTCTGCCACAGATGCGAGTTTTGGGGTAGAACCCTCTTTTACATCAGTTTTATAACATCGGTAGGGGGGTATAAGCAATAAAAGCAAGAAGCCAAAAAATGTTCAGTCTCAAAACCATGATAGTCATCAACCGGGGTTTACCGACTACCGCGGCTGAAGTCGACTGGGGTGGTATGGTAACCCTGGAGGTGGTGACCATCGCTGCGGCCCCCAAAATAGTAGGTGAACCCCCCACATATCGTCCCCTACCGGTCTTTCACCTTGAGAGGGGGAGCCCCCCTAAATCCCCGTCGCTTCTTCCCGCGATAGCAGAGACCGCTCATCCGCCGCAAGGAACCGGGAATGTTCCAATGCCTACCCAAAGCAGCCTGAGGTTAAGCCCTTGGGGGGTCACTCCGGTGACGCCCCCTCCGCCACAAGCCCCAAATTTAAAAGGGGGTGGCGGTGTGGGGCCCCCATCCACCTGTGGGGTTCCCCGGGGGTTTCCCCCACAGCTTCTGGTGGGTTGGCGCCTGGGGGGCAGGGGGGACGAGTAACTCACATTCCCAAACTCACCCCGCATTTGCCTCCCCCCGGGAAAACCCCCAGCCCCCCTTAAATTTCGGGTGAGGGGCAACCCCCCTCCCCCCAGCATTCCATTTATAAAAGGGCGTTGCCAAGGGTCATTTTTGGGGGGAGGAGGACTGGCAAGGCCCACCCCCCCCGAGCCCCCCCTTACCCCGGGTGGCGGGGGGGAGGATTGGCAAACCAAGACGTTCCACACGCGGTGGGGCCCTAACTCCCGTACTTAGGGCCTCCTGCTGCTCCCAATCCCCCACAGATTGCCTGGGGCCGCAAGGTACCAGTCCATGGGTGGCCACGAGGAGGCCTGCAGAAGTCTTTATGATGGAGGGGCTGGACCTGGAAAAAGGGGGGACTTATGCAGAAGCTGCTCCCTTTTTTGCACTGGGGGTAGCCAGGGGGGAAGCTGCAAGCGAGAAGGCGCAACATTAAAAACTATTTGGCTACCAACACCCCGGGTTAAAATCACCATCGCGTACACCCACCCATATACCCCTAACACACACAAACCCAAAAGGGACACACACTCCACACATTTTATGATATATTATAATATATATAATATATATATATTATATTTATATATAAATATATATTATTTTATTGTGTGTTCCCCCCTTGGTTTTAAGGATAGCTTTTACTGCATATCAGTGTTTTGTGTGTGTGTGTGTGGCATTAATTTATATATATATATATAATATATTATTTTATATTTTATATAATATACCATATATAAATATATTATTTAAAATTTTTATATATATTTATATATTTTTAATATATATATTATAAATACTAAAATAGTGCACACCAAAACCCAAAAATGTATATTATACATATTAAAATATTAATAATATAATATATAATATGTTATTAAAAAAATAGATGTAATGTAAATTATTTTTTAAAAAAAAAAAAAAAAAAAAAAAAAAAAAAAAAAAAAAAAAAATATTAATATTATATTAAAAATATAATATATATATATAATATAATATATATAAATATATATAATGTACACACACACACACACCCACCCCAAATGTATATATAATATATATATAATATAAATTTAATATATATATATATTTTTATATATATTTTATATATATATATATTATATAATATTTTATATATATATTATATATAATAATATATAATAATATATATATAGTTGCCTGGTTGCCAGGGCCGGCATCGTTGAAAACCCTTTCGTGAGAGCCTTCCTTTTACCGGAAAATATCAGGTCAATGAACAAAAAACATTAAAAAAAAGCATATGAGAAAACTTTTTTTCAAAATCAAACGCCCGAGCTATTACGGG
>NW_023660692.1:0-18857 GCF_015228065.2 Penaeus monodon | reverse complement strand
AAAAAAAAGGGTTTGAAAACCCCCAAACTAAATAAAATAATTTTTGTTAGGGGAACTGCAAATTTTTTTTATTTTTTTATTAAAATTTTTTTATTTTTTGTGTGATGTTTCAGGAAATTTACTCAAATCATTGGGCATCGTTGAGAAAGGGGAAGAAACCCTGGAATAAGGGTTTTCAAAAGGCCCAAGACTTGCGAAAACAAGGGTGAAAAAAGCTAACCTCCGCTGCAGGTGAAAAGCTAAAAAGGCCCTTGACAAGGCCCAGCAGGCAAGGAGTAGTACTTGGTTTAAGGAAATATTTGTTTTTGACCCAAAAAGCTTTTGGATGTGTTAGTACAGGGAAGGTAAGTTCATAATCCCCGCTGTTTTGCTTCATTCATCCAAAGAAATTGTATTTTTTTGATAAAAATTTAAAACACTCGGCTTGAGTGTCTTTAATTGTTTCCTTGAATTTTATAGAACCCTGACGGGTAACTAAATGTTTAATATAAATTAACATGTCTAATTTTTTTTCTTAAAGTTACTGGTTTTTTCTCCCCAAAAATGCTTATTGAAATGAAAACTGAACCTGGTCTTGAATATCCAAAAATTTTTTGGTAAAAATTGTGAATTATAGTTGACCATGGAATAAAAATTTTTTTTGGTTACTAGTCTACATTAGGCCATGTTTAATTCTGATGGAGGATGTAAAATTTTGTACCATGAAAGTGTCGTTGCTTCTAATGCCTTTCTCTAATTTTTTGTCAGCTACTGAAGCATCATTTTGTAAATGGGGAAAAAAACTACAAAGAAATTTTTTTTTTTTTTTTTTATACTACCTTGTGCAAAGCAGCATCTTTTTTTTTTTTCCTTTTTTATGTGAGGGGATTTCCCTTATTGATTGATTGTTTTATGTTAGGCCAAGGGAATTCACTTCTAAATGGAGGGAGGCAGCTCAAGTGATTTGGGGATCAGAAAATTTTTTTAAATTTTTTTTTTTTTTCCTAGAAGTTTGTAATTGGGAAAAATTTTTCTACATTACTATCTTGTTTTGAATTTCTTTGTCAAAAGACTAAGAAAACTGATAAAAGTTTTTACATTTGGGTTTTCAAAATATTTTGGGTTTGCCAAGTTTTACTAACTTGTGATTTTCTAGGCTTTTCCCAGCAGTTTGGGAAAGTGGAGCATTATTCTAATAACCAGTTTTTAAAGGTTTCCTGTCAAAAGCTTATCACGAAATTACTTTATTTTTATTTTTCTTTCTTTCTCCGGGTTTTTTCTTTACCTTTTGCACAGAACATTTTGATTATAGCATTATATTTGGACTGCAAAATAGCCATTTCTATTTGAGAAAGGGTTTAAATTCTTTCTCGAAAATAGAAAAATGGATGAGTGATACACCCCACTGATGCTTTTTCTAGTAACCAGTGTTTTATTTTATTACTTCCTTTTTTTTTATAAAATCTTCAAAATTGCCTTTGAAATTTTCAGTTTTTTTTTGGAATCAAAAAAAACCCCTAAAAACTATCTTCGTCATGGCTTGGCTTGGTTTTGGGTGTGAAAAATTGTCCACTTTTTTTTCTAGCAGCACAAGGTTTGGGATGGAGTTTGCGTTAATTCATAGAAAAGTCTTGCCCCTGTAGTCACTCAGGTATTTTTGAAAAGTTTGGAGGATGCAAGTGGTTTATTTGTAGCTGGAAGGGCTTTTGCACTTGGCTGTGGCGCAAGAGGCATGAATGGTTATTGCCCCCCCCCCCCCCCCCAACCTAAAAAAGAAAGCTGAAAAATGAACTAATTTTAAAAAAGAAAAAAAAATGTCATGGGTTCTTTTTTGAAAATTGTATATTTTTTCGGGTTTTTAAATAAATAATTTTTAAAAAAAATTTTAGCTTATACTACAGCAAACCTAACCACATTCTTTTTGTTGGGATTTCTTCAGAATTTTTTTAAAATTTTAAAAAAAAAGGGCTCAAGTTTTTTGAGGAAAAGGTTCAAATTTGAAATTGTGGAAAGGTTTTTTTCTGTATAACATGGATAGAAAAATTTAATTTTGACAATTTTTAATTACTTTGGGGCCCCTTCCTTCACAAAAATATTGACTTTTGTTTTAGAATGTTTTAGAACTGCACATTTTAGTTTTTTTTTTTTTATATATGTTGGATGTTTTGTTTTGCTGCCTTTTTTGGTGTTTTATTTTTCCTTTTTTCTGCCCTTTCATTTTTGGGTTTGTAAACCGTCTTGTGTTGATTGTGAGCCCAATTGTTGAATGTGGATGGTAAGACCAGAAAGGGCCCGAAATATAGACGGAAACATTGTATTTAAATGGAAATGCACTAAAATTTGTGCACAAAATATTTACTTTTCAAATTTTAAAAGTATTTTTATATATATGCATGTATGCTGTATGTATGGGCTAATACATTATTTTTTTAACTTTTATCTGCATTTCATTTAATTATTTTATGTCCTTTTTTGTAGTTTTTATGATATATGCACCTTGTATGGAAAAAAAAAAATAAAAAAAGTTTTTGATAGGAAAAAAGCGGAAAATAAAGGCCTAAAAAATTTCTAAAAAAATTGCCAAAATTTGCACGGGGAATTTTTTTTAATCAGCCCACCTTTAAGTCCCCCAAGTATTTAAAGGGAAAGAAAATTGAAACTTGTAGTAAAAATTGGTTAAAATTTTTCTTTATCCCATATATCCGGGTTAATTAAAGGGTAAAGAATAATGCAATTAAACTTTTTATTACATCCATTTTTAAAAAGTGATAAAAAATGGGTTTTTGAAAAAAAATTTTTTTCATAAACAAGGCTTTTAAATTTAGCAACAAAATATTCAAAAATGTTATTACCTTTTTTTTTTTTTTTTTTGCAGAAAAGCAAGTTGTACCTTGAAAACTTGAATGTTTTTCTTGTATACGTGCAGTCTAAATTGAAGGAACTGCGGAGCATACAGAAAAAAAAAGGAAAGACAGCTCTTCGGGGAGGAGCTACGAAGGCCCGGGAGCACCACACAGACCGTCCCCAAAGGAAAGTTAAACCGACGGGAAAATTTGGGGTTTTTGAGTGGGGTTTTGGAGTGTCATTTGGTTTTTTGTGGTGCAGGTTAAGGCATAAATCCAGATGTATTGGCAACTTAGGGGGTATGTTTTGCAATGGGATTTTTATTTTTATTTTTTCATATCAAAAATGAATGGGAATTAAATTTAGTTTTTTTTTTTTTTTTTTTTTTTTTTTTTTTGTTGGGGTTTCCCTGGAGAAGGAGTGAGTGAGCGAGTGTAATTTTATTTTTTTTTATAAAATTTTAATGCTTTTTCAAAAAAACTGTTTTTGCTACATGCAACTATAATAATTTCTTTAAGGGGAAATTTGTTTCTTTTTGAGAAAATATTGATAATATCATAAAAAAAGCAAAATTTAGATCAAGCCTCTGTTTTTTTTTTATAAAGAAGTATTGTTTTAAAAATGCGCATTGAAAAATTTTTTTTTTTTTTATTTTTTTTTTTTTTTTTTTTGCTTTTAATTAAATTTGCTTTTTCCCCGTTGATGTGTAGCTTTTGTATAAGTGAGAATGTTTTAATCTGAAAATTTGGGAAGGAACGTACAAAAGTAAGTGCATTTTTTGTTTACATGGGACATGCAAACACAGTCATTTGAATATTGTGAATGTTGATCACTTAGCACAACAGATTTTTTTAGGGTGTTATAGGGGGGTTTGTAAACAGGTGTAAAAATTCTGTTTTAAGTGAAAATTGAAAATTATGGAGACAAAATTTTTTGTCCGTGTGTTTAAATTTAAATTTTATTTTCATGCTGTACATAATTTCAAAAAAACAAAAATTTAGAATATTCAGGGGCTTTTAGTTTTCTTGGTAATTTTTTTCTGCCACAAGATAGTGTTATTTTCATGATGATCCCCATAGGGTTATATTAACTTGTTTCCCAAAAGATCCTTTTACAAAGGGGTCCAAAAATACGCTTGGTCTGCGGGGTATGGCTGTACGCATGGTGATGGGATGGGAGTTTCTCTAATTAGTGACTCCTGCCCCAGTTCTGGAGCAGAGGTAAATTTGACGCTCGATTCTGATACCTTTCCCTTTGGGTTAAACTATTTTGTCATCAGTGGAAAAAGCAACGTCTTTTAAACTGGGGAAACACTAAAAACTGTATGAAAAAGGAATTTTAAAACTATAAGTGTTGGGAAAAACCCTTTGCAGTGGGGAAATTTGGGTTTAAACATGTTTAAATTTTATAGCTCTTGAGTAAATAATTTTGTAGATTTTGTGTTTAAACATCTAAGTCTCATGTCTACCTTCAGTCAGTTATAATTATGATTGGTGTTACACTAGAGAAAAGAGCTTTTTTTTATGCTACCTCAAAAAAGGGAGTTGATATCTACGGTAAACTAAAGGGGGGAAAAGTTTGCAAAGATCTTGATTTTTAGGGGGGGGAAAAAAAAAAAAAAAATTGGCACGTACTTGGACCCACCCCCGTATTGTGTCAGGGAGCGGGGGTTTTTTTGGGGGGGCTTTTCTGGAGCTGCGTGCAGACAACGAAACTTTGAACACTAGTCAGTGTTGGGCAGGGTGCCAGCCGGCAACAGGGAAAAGCTCTCGAGGAGCTAAAGGACGGAATACCTCTGTCAAGGAGGGAACGGGGCCACCAACCCCAAAGACAGCAGTGTAGGGTTAAAAATCCTAGATGGGTTGCAGTCGCAAGACAAGGCTTGGTGAATATTAAATGAGGGAATAAAATGATAGTTTTAAAAGGAAATGCCCGCCCCAATAAGGAATTAGTTATAAGCAAGTTTTGCAGGGGAAGAAGCCAACACCAGGCTGCATTAAATGTAAGGAATTGTATGGCTCCCCTGAGGGGCATGCCCTTAAACTTTGCCTGCGTTTCCCTGTTCTGTCCTTTTCTTTTATGATTTTTTCTACAAATTGCATGTAAATCTTTGTTTTTTATTTGATCCATGTATTGTTTGGGGATTGGATAAGAATCATTCATAATGCAAAATCCAATTTTGCTATTTTAAAATCTTTTTATGAAAAAAACATCAAATCAATTGTTTCTTTTTTAGAACTTAAAGGGAAAATTTTTTCAAAAGTTAAAACTTCAAATGATTTTGTACATTACTGTAATTTCACATGAAATGTTTAGCATTACTATGTGTAAATGGAAAAATTTTTTCCATCCAGAAAAAAAGACTAATGCAGCGAATACCAAGGATGTTCCAAATTTTTTTTTTTATGATGAAAATTGTATGGTTTTAAACATTAGTAGTGCACTACTTGGTTTTCTTGATTCTATTTTCCCCCTGACTTAAAGGTTCAAAACAATGTTGTAATAATTAGAAGGAAAATTTGTCCTCTTTATCTTACTTCCCCCAGGCCTATCAAAGATTTCTGGCAAAACTTAACCATCAATAAGAAGACCCCGATAAAAGCCTAGAAAGAGGTTAAAGTTTATTGACAAATAGTAAGGGAGTTGGAAAAATCCAAAACTGTCGAGGGCAAAAAACTTTGGCAATTACTTTTAGCAGTAAAAACTTTGGGCATACTACCATTTAGTGGAATATTCAACAACTTTTAATTCATTTTTTCGACATTAAAAAAACACACTAAATGTCTTAGAGAAGGCCATATTCAGCAAATTTGCCTGTCCCCTCTTTTCAAAAACTGATTTTGTCCCGCACTAAGTTGAAAAGGTTTATGGTACATCCATTCCCTCCTAATTTGGGTGAGACTTCCCACCTCTGTACAAGATTATCCTGGTTTTTCTTTGTGAAGAAAAGGTTTTCTGGGCCCAAGCCCCAGGGAGGGCCCGGTGGGAAGGGGGAGTAGGATAGAAAAAAGCAGTAAAAAGGGAAAGTAAAGTGAGACCTTTCATTTCCATTGCTTGCAACTCAGATTTGGTTCATGAATGGGGGAAAAAGAAACCCAAAAACCTGGGGCAAATTTACTTCTTCTTGGTTTTGAAACCCCAAACAATCATTTGTCCCGTATTTAAATTATTACTGTCTACCCCCCCAACCCCCCTCCACCATCTGTATATATCATACGCACCGTGCATTGCAAAGTGTACAGTTGTGGAAAAGACGAATGATGTGCATTTGGCATTCAGAGATTTTTTTCACTTTTCCCCAAGTGACACAGAAAAAAAAACCCCCAAAATATTTTTTTTAAATTTTTTTAAAAAAAGTGGGTTTAAAAAAAATTTTTTAAAAAATTTTTAGAAATTTTCTTTTTAAAAAAAAAAAAAAACTTCCCTTTTTTCCCCTTTTTTTTTTGGCCCCCCTTTTTTTTTTTTTAAACCCCCCCAAATTTCCTGGGGGCAAAAAATTTTCCCTCCCATCCCCTTTTAATCCCCAAAAAAATAAAGAAAAAAGGGAAACCCAAATAAAATGCCAAAGAGGGGAAAAAAGGTTGAAAGTTTTTTTAGCCCCAAACCAAGGGTATATTTCCCACCTCTGTAAAAAATTGACTTTTTTTGGAAAGAAATTTGCTTTTGGTTAAACAATTTTTTTTTTTAAAAAAATAAAAAAGCGGAGCCCATTTCCATTGTTAATTTTTCATTTTTCCAAAGTTAATGTGGAAAAATAAAAAACCCATTAATAATTTGAGGAAAGGTAATTTATTTTTTAGAAAAAGCCCTTATTGGCTTGGGGTTTAAAAAAAGGAAAAACTTTATAAAATTTTTTTTTTCCAAGTTGAAAAAAAGGGTTTATAAATTTTGGGGAATTTTGGAACTTTTTTAAAAATTTTTAAAAAAAAAAAAAACTTTGGTATTTTGTTGTTTGTATTTATAAAGAAAAATAATAACCTTTTTTTTTGACTTTTTGAAAAACATTGGTTTCCTTTTTAGGAAATTTTTCAAAAAAAAAAAAACCCATTTTTTGGTTAAAAAAAGGTTAGTAATAAAACAAAAAACATGAAATTTGGGGGAATTTTTTTTAGATTGTGGAAAAAAGGGAAAAAGGGGTTTTTAAAAAAAGGGGGATTTTAGGAAAAGTTTCATGTGTTTAAATTTTTGTTTTGGATTTTATTTTTAAAAAAAAAAACAAAAGGGGAATTTAAATTTTTGTTGGGTTTTGCCAAAATATAAATTTTGGCACCAAAAAAAACAAAAAAAAAAAAAAAGTAAAATAAAAAAATTTTTTTAAAAGGGGAATAATACAAGCAAAAATAATTTAATCCATAAAAAATGTTAATTAAAATTAACCAAAAAAATACAATTTTAAAAATTTAAAAAAAAAATTATAAATATTAAATCAAAAACCCAAAAACATAAATAAAGAAATAATACAAAAAAAAAACATAACAAAAATATATACAAAAAAAAACAAAAAAAACACAAAAATAACAACAACCACAAAAAAAACATAAAATTTACAATACATACACCCCATAAACATATAAACACATACAATAAAAATAAAACAAAATACAAAATACAAACATAAAACAACCCCAAAACTAACATAACATATACTTTTAAAAACATACAATACAACAATAATAATAACATACACATTAACATTTTAAAATATACATACCATAACATATAACATTCCCATACACTACACAAAAATAAAATTCATACACATACAAAAAATTTTACTTACATAACATACAAAATTTAAAAATAACATACACATACACATATTACATATCTAACATAATATAACAAAAATAACAAAAAACATATATAATTACATATCCTACCATACAATAACTAAAAACATATACATACCATACACATAAACATATACAATACATACACATCACAATATATTATACATAACATACACATATATACAATCATACCATAAAAATATACATAAAATTCCCAAATACCCATATATCATAAAAACATACACTCACATATATACTTTAAAACAACACATACACATAATACATAAAAACATCCTCAAAATTTTTTTTATACTATACATACACATATATCATATATCAATACATAAATTAATATAAAATTTTATAATAAATGATTTATATATATGTTTTATTTTGGTTATCTATAAAAAACAATACACACAAAATTAAGTAATATATTCTCAGGCCTATTTCTTTTTTTAAAATGGGGAGTATGCACCCAGATTGTTTGATGAACGAATTGATGATACTGAAATGCATTGTTTTTCAACAGGATACTCATTAGTTTAAAACCTTTTTTTTAAAAACATAATTTCTTTTTTTGCAAGACATTTCCCTTTCAATATTTCTTGTTTATTTGTAATTTTTTTTATTACTTGTCCCAATTACTACCTTAGTTTATTAAAAAAAAAAAAAAAAAAAAAAAATTTTCTTAGCTGTGAAGCATAAATCGTATTAGGGTGCTTTATGGAGGGGTATTTTTGTACTGGGGAGGGGGGTTTGGGTGCACTAACCAGGGGTGTGGGGGTTTTGGCAGGAGCCCTGGCCGCTACCGTGTGAGTAAAATGGGCTACTGGTTTTGGTTTTGGGGGGGGACGCAAAGCAACAACACCACCACCACCAAAAATCCCCAAAAAAACAACAACCCTGGGACAGCAGGTGATAGTCCAAAATGCTGTTTTTGTTCCTTTTGTGCATAATGTCCCCCTGGGTCTTTTTGGAAAAAAGGGCTGCCTTGGGGTATGGGAGAGAGAGAACTGTTTTTAATATTGTGGTAAATTGTGAAAATTTAAAGATGAAAAAAGAAATATGGTAAAAGGTTTGTTGATGATTCATACAGTTTGCTTTATATTTGTATAGATTTTTATGTAATATGTTAAAGATTTTAACCTATTGCTGCTGGGGGTTTTTTCCCCGGGGATCGATTTACATATGTATATGATGTGTGTGTTATTTAATAATTATAGTAGTATTTAATTTTATTATGATGTATGTGTATATGTATGTATTTTTATTGGATATGTATGAAAGTATGTATTGTATATGTATTTGTATGTTGTTTTTATATGTTGTATGTATTAGTGTATTGTATGTTATGTTGTATGTATAAAGTTTTTTATGTTTTTGTTTTTATGTATGATTGTTTTTATATGTATTATGTATTATTTATGTATGTGTATTGTAATGTATGTGTGTTGTGGGGATTTTATTTTTTGGGATTGGGTTTTGGTTTTGTGTGTATGGGGATTAGTATTGTGTGTGTAGGGGATATGTAAAAGTGGTGTTAAAGGGGTTTATGGGGTTTTTTTGGGTATATTAGTGTGTGTTATGGGTATATGTATGTGGTGTGTAGGGTATATGTATGTTTTTTTATGGGTATAAAAAATTTTGTGTTGGTTTGGGGATATTTTGTTGTTGTGTATGGGATAAAATTTTTTTTTGTTTTTGTGTTGGGGATATTTTGTGTGGGTTGGGTATTGTTGGGTGGTTTTGTATTATATTGTGGTTTTTTTTTAGGGTTATGTGTTGTGTTGTATTTATAGTATGTTTGTGTTTTTATTAATTAGGGTTGTTTGTATGGTATATTATTGGTGTTGTTATGGGGATTGTAAGTTGTTTGTTATGGGTAAATTTTAAAATTTGTGGTGTATTATATGTTTTTTTATGGGTTTTTTAAAGTTTTTGTTATTTATATTAATTTTGTGGTGTGTTGGTTGTGTGTGTTGGGTTTTGTGTGTTTTTTGGGTTTTATTAATTGTGTTTTTTTATTTTTTTGGTGGTTTGGGAATATGGGTTTGGTGTTTTGGGGTGGATTACATACTAAAATGTGCCTAAAATTTTGTTTTTTGTTGGGTTAACCATTTGGGGCCACTTTTTCCCACCATCCCAAGCCCACATTAACCCAAAAGTTGACTCCAAAGGGGGTTTTGGCTTGCCTCGCAAAAACTTGTTCATTCAAAACCGGGCCCCTTTTTAATTCCACAGGGTTTAAAATCCCCAAAAGTTAGCAAATCCTTTTTGGTTTGGTATCAGCAAATTTCCAGAAGTTTCAATTTCACCGGTCCTTTTTTGGGTGATGTGTGGGACCAAGGTAAGGGGTTAAAAAGGTATTAAGTTTGGGAAATTGGGGGAAAAAATTTTTCTTTTTTTCTTTGTGTTATCATCCAATTTTCCCCTTCAACTTAAAAAAGAAAGGTAAGCCCAAATTTATCTTATAAAATTTGCATTTAAAGAAAGGGTTTTTTTTGGATTAAAGTTTTGGCAGTTTTTTTATGTGTGGGTTTTTTTTTCTTTTTACCCCAATTTGCAGTTTACTATAGTTTCTTGCCATTTTTCTGTCAATATTTATTTTAAAGATGGTCTAATGCAAATGTGTATCACTTATCTTGCATTTAAATGCAAAGCTTAGGCTTTAAACAGCATTTCAGGCAGTCTTGTCTTATAGTGCTAAAGGGATTTTTTTTTCTGTACAAGGTTTTGTCAGTCACATCAGTTATTTATCATTAATTTTGTTACTGCCTAAGTGATTTATTGCTGCAACTGTATTCAGAAGTAGAGGAAAACTTGTTCATAGATGCATATTGGGAAAGCCACTTATAGACATGTTTGCCAATACATCTTGATTCTGATAAAATCTAGAATGTGAAATTTGGGATAAATGGGGTCCTGCAGATAAAGGTTTGGTATCAGTGTTATATTGATGTTTTTTATGTAGAAATACCCAGGAGCTCAGGAATGAAATTTTAATTGTTTAGTTCAGCCAGTCCAACTATAGTTAGAAAATTGTATGTTTTGACAAGTTTTTTCTGAATCTGATTCCTAAGCTGAAGCAGCTGGCTTTTCCTTTTCATAAACCTTTTCATTTTCTTCTACTAATCCCTTGTATCTTCTCCCAAGCTTTCCTGTTCTCTGCCTAAATTTTTTTTTAGTAAATAAAGTATAACCATGTAGATTGCGGGCAGTATTGTCTACATGCTAATATCATATATACTTGTATGCATGTGTGTTGAATGGCAGCAGATTGGGATGCAGCTAGGCCAATAGGAAGGTATTGAAGATGTGATTTGGGCAAATACTAAATTATCAGTTAATTTTTTTTCTTTCCAGTCACTGTGCTTTCATATTGACACCTAGTCACATTTGGATTTAATCTGTGGGCCCCAATGTGTGTACAAAATGTACAATACGTATTGGATTTAAAAAATTAGTTGTTTATACTCAGTATGTATGAAGTATTGTGTAAGTTTGTTTGTGTATATAATTCTGGCAAGTATCTGAAGTAATTTAGTTTTTAAAGTAGGATATTAAGTAGATATCCTTTATAAATCCCCACTGACAAGTATATAATGTTTGTTCCAGAGTAAAAACAGTCCTTTAAATTTTTTCAAAAAAAAAGTGGGTGATGGACAATGAGAACAAAGATATAATGTTCTTTTCACAAATTATAATAATTCAAATATTTGAATATTTCTGAATTTTTAGGACTTGCTTTTTTAGTTTTCACATTTGGGTGGCTATTGATTAGTGAGTTAACCCATAATGTAAAATAAGTGGGAAAGCTTAGATGCAATGAAACCTTCCTTGTTCTTATATTTTGTGTGCATAAAAGTGTGTGCTGGTTTAGTGTTTTGAAATTAATAAAGTTTTTTATCTTAGCTTATGATATGTAAAGTCTCCTTAAAAGATTTTTAATATCATTTTTCTTTCCTCAATTTGAATGCAAGTATGAATGGACCAGCCAGTGAGGAACAGTGGTCAAGAGGTGAGTACATGGTAGTTGTTTTTTTGTGAACACCTTGAAAAAATTTGGATATCTGGGAGAGGGGAGTAGCAGGGAGTGGCAGGATTTGGGGGGAAGAGCAATAGGAAGAGTTTGGGGGATTGTAGTACATTAGAGTGAATTGATGTTGCGTGTGATCATCCTGTGCAAAAAATTTTTGAGTTCTTTCATTTTTTAAAATTAAAGGAAAAAAAATTCTGTGTTTGGGCATTAACATTGATGCCAGATGGAAAAAACAGCTCTTGGTAAGATCTTAGGATAACATAATGTTTATAATTTAACTTTAAAAGTAATTTGAAATGGGGGAGTGAATTACAAAAGTAATGGGCTCTGAAATGTATGCGTTTTGTTTTTTTTAAACAATTTACTGGTTTACATAATTGAAAAGGGTTTTTTTTTTTTCTAAGCATTTTTAAAACGCCAAACACTTTGATATTTTATTTAAAGTGCATCATGGTCGATAAAAAACATAATATCTTTGAAGTTTGTACCGACAAAAAAAGGGTTTGTTTTTTTTTTTTTTTTTTTTTTTTTTTTTTTTTTTTTTTTCTGTGAAAAAAAAAAAAAAATATATTTCATGTTGCAGAACTTTTTTTTTTATTATTATTGTAGATTGTTCTTCTAGAAATAGGAATTTTTATGGGGTTTATCTTTTGATCCACCATGAGTGAGCACTTGCCCAATAGACAACGGGAAAATTTCCCAATGACAGGGGCTTTTATTGACTTTTGTAAAATTAAACCCAAAAAGGCAAGACACAGTGTTTTTTAGTTTTTTTCCCGGTAATATTATAAATGGTTTTGGAGGACCTTCACCCCACCGAACCCTTTACCATCCCAAATAACTTGGCATTTGGAATTCACTATGTTGTTCCACGCCCGTCGGATGATTTCGATTTTCCACATAGACTGAACTTTTTTGATGTAATGCAAAAAAAGGCAAAATTTTATGCGTTTTTATATAAAAATTTCATTCGAGAATTTGTGATGAGATTCGAAATTTTAACGAAGTTTAAGTTCCTATCTGAGACTACTAAATTTAAAAGGTGAAGCAAAAAAAATTTTGTACAACCCAAAAAGAGGCCCCTAAAGGACAAACACATATCAAAGGGTTAAGGGTTCGGGAAAAATGCATAGAAAAACCCTTTTGGTTACATCTGTGGATTTTGTCCCAATGCAGTGAGTCAGTGTCACAATTAAAATTGTTTTAATATTTTAAATCAAGGTATTCGAAAAATACTCATTTGCAACCTAACATCTCACTCTTTCTCACTCACTTTTGTCTTAATCCCAAATAAAATGTGATCTTTTTGTTTGCTGCTATTTCTATTGTTTTTGAAGAAGAGCATTTAAAAAAAGGGAGGATTAACATTAAATTTTAAATATTTTTTTGAGCCTACTTGCTTTATACTTTGTTTTTTAATTTGGCGGGGATTGATTCGTAGAATGTTGTTTTCTATTAAGATATGGGGGCATTTAAAAATATGCCTTGTATAGGGGAAACAGCACATTTTCCCCTCTCCAATCATATGGGCAAAAGGGAAATTGTACTGTTTGTTTGAAATCTCCTGCGGCGGGAAACTTGATTACCTGTCCTCATAAATTAAAGTTCTTTGCCTTTCTTCAGAAAGCATGCATTCTCCACATTACTACAGGCTTTAACTCTTGGAATGTTGCCTGGGCTTTTATATTGTTGTTTTTTTTTCAGACTGCCTATCAAAGGGGTTGCTGTTTTTATTATAAGATTAGTTCTGATCTTTAAAAAATTTTTATTGTTTTTATCCTGGGGCTAGCTTTTTCCTGCCAATGATAACTTGATGTCGGTAAATCAATGCCATTAACTTCTACTAAGTAGTGTCAGTGACTTTCCCCTGGCCTGCAACAAATTTTCCCTAAAAACAATACCTAGTGTAGGGGAAAAAAATTTTTTATTTTACTTGTATGGGACTCTTTAAAATCTCTACGGGTCATTTGTGTCGTTGATATTTTTCAGGAGTAGGGCGGGGTGGTGGAGTAGTGTCAGGGTGTGGGTGGGGTTTTTTAAAGAGGCCCTTTGGGGGGCCAAAAGAGGTGGGTTTGGGGTCTTAACCAAGATGTTTCCCCCTTTACCTTGGTGACTATGCTCCAGACAAACCCCTCGCGTGCCGACACCGCCAGTCTGTGTCCGCTTCCTTCCTCAGTCACGACACAAACCTTTCTCAGGACAGTCAGGAGCAACGGAAAAAAAACTAAAAAGAAGCGAAAGGTAAGCCAGAGGCAATTGGGCTTTCCAAAACTTAATTTTTTTCCTTTCTCAGAAAGGTTAAAAAGGTTTGCTTTCATAAAAGGAGCCCAAAAATGCCACCAGGGGCTTGTTAGCCAGTTTGTATTTTTTTCCCCAATTTGTCTTTGACCATGGCGTTTAAAAAATTTTTAAATTTGGGTTTTTTAGCATATTGTCATCTTTTTTGCAATTTTTGGGTCTTCTTTTGGTGAATTTAAAAGATTTTCTTATTATTTTGGGAAAAAGTTGTTTTTTTTCCCTTTTAATTAATAATTGAACAGTATTTGCAATAAATTGGGGGGTATCCAGTTTGTCATTCCCCGGGGAAGTTTTTTTTTAAGTTTTTTTAACCCTTTTGCCGCGGTGCATTACGCACATCCATGGTATGGGGGACTATCTTTGGGGGATATAGGTAATCCCAGGGTGTATGTTGGCAGCCGGTTTTTTTAAACACGGCAAAATAATTTTTTTCTGCATGAAAGTGTTAAGTTTTTTTAAAACTCTTTTTACTACCAAAAAAAAAAAAAAAAAAAAAAAAAAAAAAATTGCAACTGAGATTTCAGCCCATGATGCCCCACGTTTATTTTATTCAGACTATAGACTGAATAATGAAAAAACGGGCTATATAAAACAAAAATCCTTCAGTCTCGTTTATAGGAAGTAGGGAAATAGAGTTTTAGAAAAAAATGATATCTAAAATACAACTTTCCTTTAGTATTAGAAGAAACGGATGGGACTGGTTTTGGTAGTGGTCCGCATGCTGGCGTGATATAACCCCTGGGCGAGGCCGGGCCACAAAAATACTACCGTCGGGAAAGGGTTTAAATTTCCTTGTAGATTTTTGATTTAGTTTTTAATGAAGGGAAAATTTAAAAAAATACCAAAAAATAGTTTTTAATGGATAATGGAATGTCTTGAGACCCCGGTGCTTTATTTTATTTTTTTTGGCTTGCATTGTATTTTTTATAAAATTCCAAAATTGACGTGAATTTAAATCAAGATAAAAAAGTTAAGACAAAAAAATTGTCCTAATTAACCCAAAGCTGCTGGGGCATGTGTCCCCAGCATAAACTTTGGCGGGGACGCGCCAGAGCCAATTTAGGGGGCGTTTTGCTTGATGTATGGATTCCTGGGCCACGTTTGGGGGCCCTTCCAGAAAAACACCCGATTTTATCTTGGGATTCCTCTATCGGCAGTAATGGGTTAAAAGCCTTATAAAAATCAGGGCTATCGGGAACCCTTGATACCGGAGTGATTTAAAGTGCCTTTCACTGTTTTTATTATACAATTTGATGATGGCTTTAGAATAGTTGGTCACCAAGGAAACATTGCTAGAACTTCATTGATATTGCCCATTGAAGTAATGAGATAAAAATTAAAAATTTAACAAAAAACAAACCGGTGGATAGTGAGTGCCCCTATGACCTTTTAAACCCTGGTGTTTGGTTACTGAAAAATTGTTAGGTTTTTTTCTCTATTTAGTATTTTAACAAGGTGCAAAGAAAAACGGGAAAAACTGGGAATTTAAAACATCTTCGAAAAGAAAAAAGTTACTTCATAGGATTTAATATTTTGCATTTTGGATTGTTTTTAAATATAATATATTTTTTTAGATTGTGATTGGGGAAAAATAAAAATTAAATTAAAATTTTTTGGTTTTTTTTGGAATGTAAATTTTGATCATTCAGTTTTCCCTTTTCAGTATATTTTACAGGGAATACAAAATAATAGTACTTGATTACTTTTTGGGGTTTTGTTAAAAAGTAGTTATAAAATTTCCAAGATCCTTCTAGAGAGTTCATAAAAAAGGGTTGAAAGTGGAATTTGCAGGTGGGGTAAGGGGTGCAAATTGTTCCCCAACTGTTCATGCACCCGCACACAACGGTCTGCATCACATTTTTAATGCTTGGTGTAAAACTTAAAAAGCCCTTTATCTAAAGTGGTTTTTGTAGTGGGTAAGAACCTATCAATGTTGTAATTTTTTTTTTCTTTTTTTGTTTTCTTTTCTTTTTCCATCACAATTAGAAGACTATTTTATGAATATGCTTATTCTAAAGTTAACATAGTTTTACTAGTATCTGGATTGTGTTGTAGGGAAAATTAAATAGGGCCATTACCAAAAGGAAACGTTTGTGTTTCTGTGTAAAATTGATGGGCCCAAAACAAAGTAACTGGGCCCAAAATTAAAAATTTTTAGCAAAAAAATTAACATAGTATAGTTTTTGTTTTCTCTTGGGGAAGGGCCTTTAAACTTTTTTAAACTTGATTTTTTGGTTGATTTTTCAAAAAAAAACTCCTATTTCCTAAATTTAAACTTCATTTTTTTTTAAGTCTGTCCTATTGCCATCCCCCAACTGCATTTCCCCCTGTGCATTTTCTCTGCGAGGTTCCCCTCGTAAAGCTAGTAAGTTCCCCGCAGACGTACCATAGGGAAGGAAAATTGTCAGAGCCGTTGATAAAAAACGGTACAAAAAGTGGTAAGCAAAATTCGATGCTTTGGCAAAGAAACATTTGGCAGTAGTGGTTTAAAAATACAAGGGATATTATCTTTGAGGACTTATGGCTTTTTTAGTCATTGCTTTTCAAGATACCTGAAAAAGGGAAATAAATAGGGAAAAAGAAAGTGAAATTTTATCCAAAAGTACCCTGTGGAAAAGCAATTGTTTTTCATTTGGGGGGGATTGCCCTCTTAAGGGGAAAGCAAAGACCATCTGCCACTGTTTGGGGCTTCGGGATGTTTTTTTTCACTGGAGAATTTTTGTGAAGCCCCCTCCTGCAAAGGGAATTGGGCAGTGTGTGAAATGTGGGTGCTTTTTTAAACCCTTTTTTAGTTTGGCCTCATTTTTTTTTTTTTTTAAAAGTGGGAAGAAATGTTTTTCCTCGTTTTTTGGAAAATTATTTTTCTTTTTTGTTCCTCAATATTTAGTTTTAGAATTTTACAAGTAAAAGGGAAATTTTTGGGCCCAAATTTTTGGGAAAGATTTTAAAGGCAAGTTTAGTCAGCAGATTTCAGGCATAAAATTTTTAAACCTTTCACAATATGTCTTGCGTTAAGTTTAAGATGAATTATTTCAAGTTTTGGGGGTAAATTTTAGTTTTTTAAGTGTTGCATGATTTTTTAAGGTGTATTACTAAAACCCAGCTTTTAGATTCAGTCGTGGTGCTATGTAACCCCGGATTTTTTTTCTTATTTTTGGCCTCTTTGCAGACTGTTAAAAACCTTTTTTTTTTCTTTTAGGGATTTTGGGAAAAATAAAAGGGAAAAGCACGACCCTTTAAAGGGATTTCAATTGCTCCCAGTTGCATTGTTTTTGTGATTTTGGTTACCAGTTTCCAACTGATGGCCCCCAGTTAGTTCCTAGCTTGTTGCTTTTGTGGGTATTGTTTAATACTTAATTATGATTTGCAGATTTGTTTTTTTATTTTATTTTTTTTTTTCTCCCACTTTTTTTTTTTTTTTTTTTTTTAGATTCCCCCCCCCCCCCCTTCCAAAACATTAAATTTGGGGCATGGATGAAGTTTTTAGGTAGAAATGAAAGGCTTTAACACAGTATTAATGATGCAAAGGAGTCCCTTCAAACATGTATGCATGCACAGGGCCATATCTTTTTTTTTTTTTCTTGCGGTTACAGATCCGTCTGCCTTCTTCATTTGGATGTTTTTTCTTCCTTTTCTCCTTTCTCCTGTTTTTTCCCGATATTTAAGGGGGTTTCTAACGTAAATTTGTTTGGCATCAATTTGTCTTGATTAAACCCCTTTTTTCTTTCAGAAGACATGATTAAAGATTGTTAGTTATATAAAAAAATACTTTTTTTCTTTTTTTCTGCTTCATTTCTCCCCAGGATTATTTCTTTTTTCCCTTTTTTTACCGAAAATTCCCCAAGGGATGCCCAAGGCACTAGGAGTGGGAATTTTCTTTTACATTTTCATCTTGTACATATCCCCCACATCACCGTTATGAGTTTACGAATATTGATCTAGATCACCAAAGTTTGTAATAAAAGGGACCAATTTTGAATCTCTGTACATGATTTTTTTTGCATTTGTGACTTATCCTTGTTGCTTTCCCTGCAGCTTTCCCAAACCCTTTAAACTTTTAATGGGTTTTTGCTGTTGCTTTAGCTAGTTTAAAGTAAGGATCCCGGTCTTTTTTCCCGGGAAAACCTCTAAAAGGGGGTTTTTTGATATGTTTTTTCATTTAAACCAGTAAAAATTGATACTAAAAATCTGATCTGAATTACCAACTTGAAAAAATTTATTGGGGGGGAAAAAGAGGCTGATCCTTCCCCTAAAAAAGCCCGTCTTGTAACAAAAATGTTAAATGTTTAGGAATAACAGTAGTTAAAACTAAAGAGGGAAAATGTAGGAGTGGTTGTCATGACTATCCATTGTATCTGAAGCGATATCAAGACTAAGAAATTTTTTTAGAGCAAAATACAGTGGCTTAAACTGATTTATAGGGCTGAATTATTGGGTTTACCTATTTTAAAAACTAGTTAACTTTTTTTTTATCAACTTACGATAATGCACCAAATTTACAGTTTACAAAAAAAATTTAAAAATTTAAAAAATTTCCATCCTTTTTTGGTTTGTCTGTAAAACATCATATTTTTTCTCTGCTTTTTATTTATTTTTGGAAAAAAATTTCTTTTTATTTTTGCAATTGCAACAATACCCCTCCCCCTCAAAAAAAAAATTTTATTATATAATTAAAAAAAAAAAAAAAACCACACACACAAACACACCACCAAACCACACACACAAACACACACACACACACACACAACACAAAACACACACAAAAACACACAAAACACACACAAAACCCCCACAAAACAACCACAGAAAAAAAAACACACACACAGAAAAAAAACAACCACAACCAACACACACACAGAAAACCCAAAAACACAAACCCCAAAACACACACACGACACACACAC
>NW_023660691.1:17500-18858 GCF_015228065.2 Penaeus monodon | reverse complement strand
CACTGCTTACGTAACTGACTGACATGTTCCAATGTTATGGGCAAAAAACCCCTTTTGAAGATCATTCATGATTCGCTTGGATTTCACTACGAGCATCATTATTTTCCTTCCATGTTTTTGATCTAATGTTTACTTTATTTCTCTGAAGGCCTGGTATTAGTTAGAGGCCTATCTAACAAGGAGATTAAGCTGTGCTTGTAGTGTAAACATATATATGAACACCTAAATTATATTTGTATGTCCATCTGTATTGGCGATGTAAACATGATTAAAAATGAATTTTGTTAATAAAGCACTTTTTCTGCTATATCTATTACACTGGGTTACAATTTTTTTTTTTTTTTTGTAAGTTGTCTTAGTTTTTTCAATTGATTTAGAGCAAATCTGCATCGCTGAATCCAAAAATGCCATCCATTTTCAACTAAGTTTTCAAGTAAGTGAATATGGGAAAATCGTTTTTTTTACGAAGTGGAATACTTTAAAGAGCGGCATTTTTGTTTTATTTGTGTTCTTATACATCCGATATATTTTTTTATATTTGTTTTCTCACCCAATTTATAATTATCGACATTTTTCAAACATTGATCGGTATCTGTATTGACATCAACATTGCATTACATTGGTAACTATTACAATATCTACTGATCAATGCAGAACATCGATCAGAATTGATCAGCTGATCAGTAGACAGGATACTAATAAAGACAGATGCATGAAAACTAAATGTTTGGTCATCATTGACATTCAGTGCTGACACTTCCGTTTCTTTGAGCTCCTCGAATGTGCAGCGGCAGGGACGCCCTTCTTCAAAGTCCCCCCCCGAAATCGGCCCTCATGACTGCATCTCACCGTCTCTGATACCTGGTCTCCATCTCCTTCATTTTCTTGATGAAATCTCTCCCCCTGCTCGTCGCTCATTGATCCCAGATTCTCAGGAAACCGATCCATGTGTGAGAATAGGTAGTGCATTTTGATGCTCATGTTGCACCCAGGTTTTTGAAGCAGTCAGCATTTTTGGTGACGAGTTCTGCGTAGTTGCTGGCCTTGTTGTTGCAAAGGAAGTTCTTTACACCAAACAATGCCTTCCACGCTTCCAGTTCGACTTTATTCATTGAGTTTTAAAAACTCTGGATCTCTGATGAGCTGACGTAGTTGAGGTCCGTCAAAGATGCCAGCTTTAAATTTTCCCTCCATGGTCCCCTCCTGGAAAAGCATGGCACAGGTGAGTGAAGCAGCCACCATCCTTGTCCAGAGCTTTGGTGAACTGCTTCATCAAGCCAAGCTTAATGTGCAGGGGGGGAAGAGTATCCTGTCTCTGTCCACCAGAGGGGCGTTGATGAGTTCTTTGATCTGCTAGG
>NW_023660690.1:12500-15000 GCF_015228065.2 Penaeus monodon | reverse complement strand
ATCCGCAACCACCTACTGAGGCACCAGAGACCGGAGCAGTCTGGATTTACTCCTGGCAAGTCCACAATAGACCGTATACTAGCGCTTCGAGTAATTGTGGAACGCCGTCGTGAGTTGGTCGTGGTTGCTTGCAACCTACATCGACCTCAAGAAGGCGTTTGACTCGGTGCATCGGGAATCGCTATGGGAGATCCTGAGGCTCAGGGGAATTCCGACACAGATTATTGGCATGATAGCAAGCCTCTATACTGGTACTGAAAGTGCTGTAAAGTGTGGTGGGGGATGTCGAACTCTTCCCTGTTAATTCAGGGGTGAGGCAAGGCTGTGTCCTTGCACCCACACTTTTCAACACTTGTATGGACTGGATAATGAGCAGAGCTACTAGCCAAAGTCAGTGCGGAGCAACACTAGGCAATATTAAGGTCTCGGACCTTGACTTTGCCGACGATGTTGCCATCCTATCTGAGTCCTTGGAGTCACTTGTGGCGGCTCTTGATGCATTTAGCAATGAGGCGAAGCCCTAGGCCTAGAGGTCTCCTGGACCAAGACCAAGATTCAGGACTTTGGGGGCCTGTTAGGGGAACCCATTCAAATCGATCCATGCTTGCGGCGAGGACGTTGAAGTCACAGAAAGTTTTACATACCCTTTGGGAGCGTAGTCCATATCTCTGGGTTGTCAGACCAGGAAGTCAGTAGACGGATTGGTCTGGCAACAGGAGCCATGAACTCGATCAACAAGAGCATTTGGAGATGTCGGTACCTATGCAGAAGACCAAGCTACGTGTCTTCAGGGTCTTGATAATACCAGTTTTTCTCTATGGAAGCGAAACCTGGACGCTATCCAGTGCCTTGGAGTCTCGCCTTGATGCCTTTTGTAACAAGTCCCTTCGCCGGATCATGGAGTACAGTTGGCAGGACCACGTGTCCAACTGGCGTTTACACCGTGAGACTGCATGGGACCGTTACTTGCATAATCCGGGATCGCCCAACTCAGGCTATATGGCCACCTAGCTCGCCTCCCTATGGACGACCCTGCCCACCAGGTTGTCTCTGCGAGACAACCCTGGGTGGAGGAGACCTGTGGGACGTCCTAGGAGATCATGGCTTGGGCAGCTCGACGAGACCTGTCGTGAGGAACTAGAGATGGGCGTGTGCCTGCCTGGAGACTCGCCTCGTGGGATCCCCGTGGCTGGAAGCGAAGGGTGGATGCGGCCATGCGCCCCGTCGGCGTTAGCCCCTTGATGATGATGATGATGATATATACATATATATATAATATATATATATATATATATATATATATATATATATCATATATATATATATATATACTATACATACACACACACACAACACACACACACACACACACACACACACACACACACACACACATATATATGCATATATATATATATATATATATATATATATATATATATATATATATATATATATATATATATGAAAGAGAGAGAGAGAAAGAGAGGAAGAGATTAAGAGGCAGAGACAGAGTATCTCCTCTTTTGCAATTAACTCCCACGGTTCTTGCAGCGTGCAATATACGAACATTATCATCATCACCACCATTATCACCACAATCATTATCATTATCAATATTATCATAATCAACATCATCACCATTACCATTAGTACTTCATTATCATAATCTTTTTCATTGTCAAATTTTCGCCATCTTATTATTTTTGTCATTTTTCATTATTGTTACAATATTATTGTTATTATCAACATTATAATTATCATTGTTGTTATTGTCATTATTGCCATATTTATAATTATTATTATTATTATTATTATTATTATTATTATTATTATTATTGTTATTATTTTTGTTATCAGTATTGCTATTATCATTATTTGCTATTATTATTGATATAATTATCATGATTATCATTGATTATCTTTGTTACTTTTATTATTATCATTATTATTGTTATTATTATCATCCATATTATTACCCTTATTTCATTGTTAATATTATTATCATTATCATTGTTATTATAATGGTGATGACAATGATTACAAATATTACTAATTTTCTTACCATCAGCATTACTATTGCTGTTGCTATTGTTATTATTATTGTCTTTATCATTATCATTATTATTATTACATACCTATTATTATATTATTATTATTACTATTATTATTATTATTATTATTATTATTATCATTATTATTATCATTATCATCATCATTATTATGATTATCAGTATTGCCATTGTCATTATTATTATTATCATTTTTTATTATTATCATTATCATCATCATTATTATTATCATTATTGTCATTATAATAACAACAACAAACAACAACCATAATAATAATGATAATAATAATAATAATAATAATAATAATAATAATAATAATAATAATGATAATGATGATAATAATAATAATAATAATTATATTATTATTAATATTAACATTAGTCATTATCATTACCATTATTCTCATTATTATTATCATAATCATCAT
>NW_023660690.1:2500-7500 GCF_015228065.2 Penaeus monodon | reverse complement strand
AACACAGCTAGGATTAGGAAGAAGATGAAGATGTTTATGAAGATATAATAAAACAACTTGGGAATCAAATTTAACTAATGCCGTGGTAATATTGTGTTAATGGTTAAAATAAATAAATGTACTAGACATCAAGGTCATATATAAATATTGTGTTAGATATATCTTCTTTACTGATAGTTAAAGAAAATATATAGGCGAGATTATAAGTGTAATTAAATAATTAAGTGCCTTCTTAAATTGATAGCTCAGTGGAAGTGTAAACAGTGACGAGTCCTGTTGTTTTCCAACGGAGCGTAAAATGGATTTTTATCTATCAAGTTTTTGCTTTTGTATTGATTATTACTTTCACTTGCTTGATATTTGATTCATTTATTCACATACAAATACAATTTAATTTGTGTGTTTTATCATTATTATTGGTTCTTCTTATGATCATTATTCTTTTCGGATAATATTTATTTCAGAGCATTTTTTTATTCTAATTAAACTGTTTGCTTCTCTGGTGATCATGATTCTTTTGTGTGATATCTAATTCTAATCTAATTTTAAGATATTGAACAATTCATTCCTTAAATAATGATCACTGTTTTGTTCTATTATATTTAATTCTTTAAGATATGAAATAGTTCTGAATGCTGATTTTGTTCTCATAATTTTTCAAGACTAATAATTATATAATTATATGAGTCATAACTGTCTAGTTGTATGTAAAGAGTTAATAACCCAAATAATGTCTTTTTTGACGTATTCTTTGGTATATTGTACTGATAATGTTCAGTTAATAAATTTACTGATTTTTTACAAAGATTTAACTCAGTCCTCGAAATGCACTAATTAATAGTATTAGTATTGTCACTTTGAAATCATTTATTAACTATCTAACGTTACACAATGGTTAATGAGTATATTTAAACATTTATTAATCTAACATGGTAAGTCTTGATACTGAAAAGCATTTAATAACATATTGTGAATAGGAGGCCACAACAATATCATCATAATAATAATGATAAAGATGATGATGATGATGATGATGATAATAATGATAACGATAATGATAATAACAATAATAATGATGATGATAAAAATAATAATAATAACAATAATGATAATAAGGATAATAGCAATCATGATGATTATGATAATAATAATGAGAATAATGGTGATGATAATACTAATGTTAATATTAATAATAATAATAATTATTATTATTATTATTATCATCATTATCATTATTATTATTATTATTATTATTATTATTATTATTATTATTATTATCATTATTATTATTGTTGTTGTTGTTGTTGTTATTATAATGACAATAATGATAATAATAATGATGATGATAATGATAATAATAAAAAATAATAATAATAATAATAATAATAGTAATAATAATAATAATAATAATAGGTATGTAATAATAATAATGATAATGATAAAGACAATAATAATAACAATAGCAACAGCAATAGTAATGCTGATGGTAATAAAATTAGTAATATTTGTAATCATTGTCATCACCATTATAATAACAATGATAATGATAATAATATTAACAATGAAAATAAGGGTAATAATATGGATGATAATAATAACAATAATGATGATAATAATAAAAGTAACAATGATAATCATGATAATGATATCAATAATAATAGCAAATAATGATAATAGCAATACTGATAACAAAAATAATAATAATAATAATAATAATAATAATAATAATAATAATAATAACAACAACAATAATAATAATAATAACGATAATAGTCATAATAACAGTCATACTAATGATAATAATAATGATTATAAATATGGCAATAATGACAATAACAACAATGATAATTATAATGTTGATAATAACAATAATAATTGTAACAATAATGATAAATGACAAAAATAATAAAGATGGCGATAATGACAATGAAAAAGATTATGATAATGAAGTACTAATGGTAATGGTGATGATGTTGATTATGATAATATTGATAATGATAATGATTGTGGTGATAATGGTGGTGATGATGATAATGTTCGTATATTGCACGCTGCAAGAACCGTGGGAGTTAATTGCAAAAGAGGGAGATACTCTGTCTCTGCCTCTTAATCTCTACCTCTCTCTCTCTCTCTCTCTTTCATATATATATATATATATATATATATATATATATATATATATATATATATATATATATGCATATATATGTGTGTGTGTGTGTGTGTGTGTGTGTGTGTGTGTGTGTGTGTGTGTGTGTGTGTATATTATATATATATATATATATATATATATATATATATATATATATATATATATATATATATATCATCATCATCATCATCAAGGGGCTAACGCCGACGGGGGCGCATGGCCGCATCCACCCTTCGCTTCCAGCCACGGGGATCCCTCGAGGCGAGTCTCCAGGCAGGCACACGGCCCATCTCTAGTTCCTCACGACAGGTCTCGTCGAGCTGCCCAAGCCATGATCTCCTAGGACGTCCCACAGGTCTCCTCACCCAGGGTTGTCTCGCAGAGAGACAACCTGGTGGGCAGGGTCGTCCATAGGGAGGCGAGCTAGGTGGACATATAGCCTGAGTTGGCGATCCCGGATTATGCAAGTAACAGGTCCCATGCCAGTCTCACGGTGTAACCGCCGGTTGGACACGTGGTCCTGCCAACTGTACTCCATGATCCGGCGAAGGGACTTGTTACAAAAGGCATCAAGGCGAGACTCCAAGGCACTGGATAGCGTCCAGGTTTCGCTTCCATAGAGCAAAACTGGAAGTATCAAGGCCTTGAAGACACGCAGCTTGGTCCTTCTGCATAGGTACCGACATCTCCAAATGCTCTTGTTGATCGAGTTCATGGCTCCTGTTGCCAGACCAATCCGTCTACTGACTTCCTGGTCTGACAACCCAGAGATATGGACTACGCTACCAAGGTATGTAAAACTTTCTGTGACTTCAACGTCCTCGCCGCAAGCATGGATCGACTGAATGGGTTCCCCTAACAGGCCCCAAAGTCCTGAATCTTGGTCTTGGTCCAGGAGACCTCTAGGCCTAGGGGCTTCGCCTCATTGCTAAATGCATCAAGAGCCGCCACAAGTGACTCCAAGGACTCAGATAGGATGGCAACATCGTCGGCAAAGTCAAGGTCCGAGACCTTAATATTGCCTAGTGTTGCTCCGCACTGACTTTGGCTAGTAGCTCTGCTCATTATCCAGTCCATACAAGTGTTGAAAAGTGTGGGTGCAAGGACACAGCCTTGCCTCACCCTTGAATTAACAGGGAAGAAGTTCGACATACCCCACCACACTTTACAGCACTTTCAGTACCAGTATAGAGGCTTGCTATCATGCCAATAATCTGTGTCGGAATTCCCCTGAGCCTCAGGATCTCCCATAGCGATTCCCGATGCACCGAGTCAAACGCCTTCTTGAGGTCGATGTAGGTTGCAAGCAACCCACGACCAAACTCACGACGGCGTTCCACAATTACTCGAAGCGCTAGTATACGGTCTATTGTGGACTTGCCAGGAGTAAATCCAGACTGCTCCGGTCTCTGGTGCCTCAGTAGGTGGTTGCGGATCCGTTTCAGAAGAATGTGAGCGAGAACCTTGCCTGGTATGCTGAGCAGTGTAATGCCACGGTAGTTGCTACAGTCCCATCGATCCCCTTTCCCCTTCCAGAGAGGGATGACACGCCCCTCAGCAGGTCAGGGGGAATGGTACCAGACTGCCAAATGGCAGTCAGGACTGTATGCAGGCCCCGAGCCATAGGTTCACCCCCAGCCTTTAGCAGTTCAGCAGGGATATCACATATGCCTGCAGCTTTCCCACTCTTCATCTTGGAAATCGCCAGCCTAACCTCTGTTAGGGTAGGAGGTTCCTCGCTGATGGGTGGGTCCGGCACAGGCACTGAGACATCGCTTGCATCCAAGCTAACTGTTGGAGGATCCACCTGGTACAACTGTTAAAAATACTCAGCCCAACGTTCACGAACCTCAACATGATCTGAGATGATCCGTCCATCCGCTGATCGGACTGCAGTCATCTGTGAGGAGGGCTTAGGGTTCAGTTTTCTCAGGGCTTGGTAGGCAGGGCGAAGGTCATTTACCAAGAAATGGCCTTCGACCTCCTCAGCAAGATTCCTGATGAACTGTTCCTTGTCCCTTCTCATCAGTGTCCGAGCCCTACGCACCATGGAACGACGCAAGACTTGATTCCCATTCAGCCGAGCCTTGCGACACGCTTCAGTGGCCTCTAATGTCTCCAGGGAGATGGTATTCTGCCTTGTCCTTGGGCGTACGCCAATGGACTCCTGAGCTGCTTCGAGTGTTACGCGCTTGAAGGACTCCCACAGAGCAACTGGATCCGTCAGGTGCTGGTTTCTGAGAATCGGTCAGAGACTGCCGTGGCGAACCCACGGGCACACTCCTCCTCCCTTAGTCTGTCCAAGTGAAACACCTTAGGGTGGCCACTGGAGGGACGGGGAGTTTTGAAGTGGACCCGCAGGGTAGCCACAAGCAGCCTATGGTCGGTGCCACAGAACTCAGCACTCCGGTAAACCCTGCAGTTCTGGAGGATCCTCCATCGCGTGCTAACAAGAATGTGGTCGATCTCCTTGGCCACTGTACCCGTATCGCTGTACCAAGTCCAGCGATGCGAGTTGGAGCGCTGGTACCAGGAGCCAGAGATCCTCATTTTCTGGGACCTAGCAAAGTCCCGGAGAAGGAGGCTATTCTCGCTGCTGGGATCAGCTCCCGAGCCATGGGGGCCGACAGACATCTCGTAGCCAGCTCGGTCACAGCCGGATACCGCATTGAAGTCGCCCAGAACAATGCGAATGCCTCGCCGGGGGCAATCGTCTGCCACAGATGCGAGTTTGGCGTAGAACGCCTCTTTCACATCGGTTTATGTACATCAGTAGGAGCGTATACAGCAATAAGAGACATGAAGCCAACAGCATGCTTCAGTCTCAATGCCATGATACGCTCATCAA
>NW_023660689.1:0-18863 GCF_015228065.2 Penaeus monodon | reverse complement strand
AAAAAAGTTTTAAACTTTTTGGGGTTTTAAAAAGGGGAAAAATTTCCCGTTTTTGTTGAAAAAATTTAAAAAAAAAATTTTGATTCAGCTCTGTAAGTTTGGGGGCTTTTTTTAAACCCGGGTTTGAATTTGGTTTCGCCTTTTATTTTCCCAAAATTTTTCGGCTTTCTTTTTTAACATTATTTTTTTTTCCCCCAAGAATATTAAAAAATCTATGAAAAACGTGTTAATTTTGGCTCACTGCTTTACCGCTATCTTTTTTTCCCAACTTTTTTCTGTTTGCAAATAATCTGTTGAAGCTTTAGTTTGCCTAACACACGTACTTTATTTACACTTTTTCTCGGCCATCTTTTCACACACCCCAAGACCAACCCACACCCCCAAACACCCCCCAACAAAACACACACACACCACCAACACACACACCCCACCCCACACACTCACACACCACGCGACACTGCCAAACACAACACATCACACACACACAAAACACACCCACACACCACACACAAAACCACCACACACAACCCCAACACCACACTCCCCAACGCAGGGGCGCACACGTGCCACACATACACATACACACCACACAAAAAATATATATATATAAAAATAATTATATTATATTATAATTATATATATCATACTTATATATTATATAATTATATTATATATATATTTTTATATAATAATATTATATATATTATATAATATATATTCTTCTTCTTTTTAACGGAGGTTCATGTCTGAGCCGCCGTGGTCACAGCATGATACTTAACTTTTTTTTCATTTTTGATCTTTTTGGGAAATACGGGGGTAGGGCCCCCTTTTCCTTTCCACGAGAGTGCCGGGGGTCCCTTTTATAATAATTATATATATTTTAATTATATATTTTAATATTATATATATATATATATTATATTTTATTATTATACATACATATTATATATATATATATAATATTAAAATTTTAATATTATATATATTATATATAAATAAAAAAATAATAAAAATAAATATATTAATATATATATTTTATATATATAATATATATATTTATTATATTAAAATATATATATATGTGGGTGTGTTGTGTTGTGTGTGTGTGTGTGTTTGTGTGTGTGTGTGTGTTGTGTGTGTGTGTGCTTGTGTGTTTTATTATTTTATTTATGACATACTATATACATTATATGTAATATTTGGGTGTCAAGGGGGCGGGAGGTGTATATTTTAAATGGAGATCCGTTGGAGTATACCCATGTAGTGTTGAAATTCAGGGTTCAATTTCGCACTGTTTTTACGACAGATCGGCCCGAGGTGTAACCTCCGGGGGACTTTTTTTTTAAAGGGAAATTTTCATGCTTTATAAACCTGCCCACTGGGCCAACCTGACAGTTAGGCGTTTCCTCTAGTTTTTCTCTTTTGTTCATGAAGAAAAGTTTTTTTAAAAATAAAAAAAACCCTTTAAATAGTCCGGCTCAGTTTTTTCATTTGGGGTTTCCCAAATAACTGCCATAGTTTAAAACTTTCGGAAGGAAAGGGGAAACGTGTTTTTTGTTAACACTCCACATACTCGCTAGATGGGATGGAAATCAATTATAGCACGCGTGTGGGTTTTTCGGAAAACGATTTTTTAGCCATTGCCACTCTTAAAGGGAAAAGACACAAAACCCAAATTTATGAGATTTTCTGTGGGGAAGCGTGGGGGAGATAAAGGAGGGGGCACTTGGGACTCACATTCCCGCCTTGCTGATCTCAGGCCAATACCTTTGTGGCACTAATCTCCCCTTCTGTGCTGGGGGCAAAGGACTCTTGCCCCTCGGGGCTTTCTGAAGTCCTCTTCTTCCCCGGGGAGGCCGCATGGGAAAAAAGGAGGGAAAAACCCCCCCCAAAAGGAAATACTGAAAGAAACAAGGGGTTTGAAGAGAAAACGACTGACTGCAAAAATATCTGCATCATGTGTAAAAAAAAAAAAAGAAAAAGAAAAAAAAAATATTTTAATATTCATACATGTATATATATTATAATAATTATATATATATATATATATATATAATTATATATTATATATATATTAATGACAGGCCGCGGGGGCCGGTGGTTTAGACATCGACTCAAGACTGGCACGACGGAAATTGAGTTCGGGGGTTTCGATCCCGACCGGCGCGTTTTTCCCTTTGGGAAAGGGAACTTCCCTCGATTGCCTGCCTAGCCACGGGGTGGCCAAGCCACCTAAGTAGTTTGTCCCCCAGCCCGGATAAAATAGAGGGGAATGTTTACCTAAAGGTACCACCGGCACTCTCCGTGGAAAAAAACTGGGGGCCCTACCCGTACTCATCGAAGATCCCAAACATGAAAATACAAATTAATATATTTTCTGTGACCACGGCGGCTCAAAAATGAAAAATCCCTTAAAAAAAATAATTTATATATATTATATATAAATATTATAAAATATATATATAATAATATATAATATATATTATATATATATATAATTATATATTATATATAAAATGAATTTAAATCTATTCGAAAACATTGTGTGGTGTGTAGTATTGATATAAATCTGTGGTGTGGATCGATAATGAATATAAAACTACGAAATATAAATTTAAATATATTATATATATATATATAAATATATATTTTATAATTATATATTATATATTATATTATTTATTTTTAAAATATATTTTATATTATATATATATCATCATAAAACGGGATGCCTGTTTTTAGCACCGTGGACCTTCCACCATCCTTCGCCACTAAAAAATCGATCTTACGCTTTTTTTTTTCCCTTGTACCATCGACAGCCCCCAATTCTTTTATATTTTCGCTCAGTTTGTTTTGGTTTGCCTCTTCCTTGTTTCCTATCACCATCCTGTCGCAAGTTTTTCTCAAAACTTTTTTCTTCTCATTACATGACCAAAACTTTAATTTCCTCTTGTTCAGATGTCCAACATTTTGGTCTTTCAATCTATTTTTCTCAGATTCATCATTTCTTTTCTCTGTCCAGCTAATACGCATACTGTCTGTAACACCAATTTCAAAAAAAATTTATTTTTTCTTTTCTTTACTTCAAACACCCAAAAACTCGAAAAATATGATGCAATTGGGGGAAATTTAATGAGTTTAAAAAACCCCAGCTTTTTCCGTAAAGGTAAAGCTTCGGTCTTTTTTCCCGATGTTTTTGACAAAAGTGGGGGTTTTTGCAAGGGATTTTTTCTTTTTTTCTCCAGGAACATCATAGATTTTGTTAAAAAAAAGCTCCAAGAAAGTGAACTCTTTCACATTTTCCACAATCATTCCATTTATTGAAATTTTCATTTAAATTGCTTTATCTTTTAATCTTCATGATCTTAGTTTTCTTGGGTTAAAAAACAAGCCAGCCTTTTCGCTTGCTTCTCTAAAATTTTTCGATTGTTTTAGTTCATGATACGCTGGCAATCAAAACTTATCATCGCACCTCAGATTTTTATTTGTATCCTCCAAAATCCACAGTTTTCAAAAAACTCTAGAGCACCTCTAAAAAATTTTTCAGAATATATTTAAAAAGGTGTGGAGACAGAAGCAACCTGTCGTACTCCTTGTTTTACTTCGAACCATTCTGTTTTAAAAAATAGTGGTTCTTAAGCGTTTTTGTTGGTCATACAAGGGTTCTGTTTTTTGGGAAACTTCATACTAATGTTATATTATATTATATATTATTATATATATATATATATATAATATATATATATATATATATATATATACACCAAACCCCAGACACACACGCACACACACACAAAACATATAAAATATATTATATAATATATATAATATATATAAAAATATATTTCATAATATCCATATTAATATATAATAAAATATAACACACACCACACACACAACACACACACCATTTAATTAGCCCAGAGGACTACACTAACAATGTTGTAAGCTCTGCGTCCTCACTGCAAGCTTATCGATTGAACGGGTCCCCCTAAAAGGCTTCCAAAATCTAGATGATCTCTGGGTCAAAGGGGTTTTGCCTCTTTGCTAAATGTACCCAGAGCCGCCCCAAATGATTCTAGGGAATCAGATAGAATAGCAACATCATCAGCAAAGTGGGGGTGGGTGACTTTGTATTGCCCATAATTCCGAGCCCCGATAGGATAACTCGTCACAAAGCGGATCGTGACCTTGTTTAACTACAGTCCTTTCGACCCCCTTTTTTCCCTTTAAACAGGTTAGGGAAATAAAACCCCAAACTCCCGATGACAGTCAAGTCCGTATGCAAGCCCTTGCCTTTAGCAGTTCAGCATGACTCACTAGCCTGTAGTTTTCCCCCTTTAGCTCCTCACCCCCAACCTCACTTAGGGGGGGAGGGCCCCTCACTGATGATGGGCCCGGGTACGGATTGGAACCCCTTGCGTCCTTCTAACTCTAAAAGGTTTCCCTTTGTACAACTTCTACAGTCTCCACCAACGTTCACGAACCCGACAAAATCTAGATGATCTGTCCATCAACTGAATAAAATGCGTCATCTGCGAGGGGGGAAATTTAAATTCAGTTTTTCCCATGGTGAGCCCCTAGGCACACCCCCTTCCCCCAATCTGCTCAAAATGAAAAACCAATAATGGGCATGGAAAAATAGGGGTTTTGAAGTGGACCTGTAGGGTGCCCCAAAAAGCCCATGATCAGTACCAAGAAAATGGGAAATCCAGAAACGCTGAAATGCTGCAAGAAGGAGTTTTATTACTTGGGCCACAGTTTCATATCACATGCATATCCACAATTTCATGTTGGGAAATGATACCAGGAAACCCGAAAATTTTTAAACTCCCGAGAAAGGAGCCTTTGTCGTGCTGGGATCAGCTCCCCCAACCTGGTGAAAAACCCCAAAACTTGTAAAAAAGTTCATCACAGCCAGATACCGCATTGAAGTCCCCCCCAAACAATGCGAAATCTTGTTTGGGGCATTTGTCTGTCACTTTAGCACCACCCCGGCCCGACCATCTTGGGGCAAATTTCCTTTCCAATTATTTTTCACTTTCGATAAATGGGGGTAAAAGAAAATGATAACCATTACCCTAACATTTACAAAATTTAAAAAAAAAAAAAAAAGAAAAAGAAGAAAAGAAGAAGAAATTATGTAAGTTCCAGTCCCAACAACTTGTCAAAAGGCCCCCGGGTCACGGGGCCGGGGTCTTAAATTTAAAGGGGGGGGGTTGGTTTTGGGGGGGCCCCCCCCCCCTGCCTTTGGAAAATTAAAACCCTCCCGAGGGGGGCCCCCGTTAGGGTTAAAAGTTTTTCTTTGGCCGGGGGGCCTTGGCGGGTTCAAAGGGGGGAAAAAAATTTTTCCCCCCTTTTTAAAAATTAACCAAAAAAAAAATTTTTAAATTTAAATTTTAAAAACCCGGGGGGGGGCCGTGGGAAAAATTTGGGAAATTGCAAACACTTTAAACCCCAAAAAAAAGGGTCCCAAAAAGGGTTTTGGAAAATTTCGGGGGTCACCCCCCTTTAAAATTCGGGGGGGGCGAACTCCGGGGCAGCCCCCCCCCCCCCCCCCCCCCCCCCCCCCCCCCCCCCCCCCCCCCCCCCCCCCCCCCCCCCCCCCCCCCCCCCCCCCCCCCCCCCCCCCCCCCCCCCCCCCCCCCCCCCCCCCCCCCCCCCCCCCCCCCCCCCCCCCCCCCCCCCCCCCGGGGGGGGGGGGGGGGGGGGGGGGGGGGGGGGGGGGGGGGGGGGGGGGGGGGGGGGGGGGGGGGGGGGGGGGGGGGGGGGGGGGGGGGGGGGGGGGGGGGGGGGGGGGGGGGGGGGGGGGGGGGGGGGGTTTTTCCCTGGTCCTTTTTTTGGGCCCCCCCTTTTTTTTTTAAAACCCCATGTCATTTTTTTGCCCTTTTTTCCTTTTTTTTTTTGGTTTGTTGCTCCCTTGTTTCGCCTTTTCTTAGAAAAGGGCCCCCACCCCTTTCCCCCAAAACTGCCCCCATTGTCATTTTTATTCTTTTTATTTTTATTCTCTTTTTTAAATTAAAAATCCCCATCATTCGCTACCGCCGGGGAAACACGTTCCTTAACGCGGGGGGTTCGTAAAATGGGGGGCCGGCCCCCCACCCGTGATTTTTCAAATCCGGGGAAAAAGGGTCCGAGAAAAAAAAGGAAGGACTTTAAACTCAAGGTAAAAATTCTCTACCTCCCAAAAAACACCAGGGGGTCGTTCGAAAAAAGGAACTAACCCCCTTTGCGGGGAAAAACCCCCGTGTAAAGAAGGGCACAATGAAAAGGGGTGTTTGGGGGTCGCTCTGCTACTAACTGCGGGAAAAGTGCGTACCCATGGGGGCTTTCCTGAGATACTTTGGGAACCCTTTATGGCCCCTGCACAGGAGGGGGAGGACCTTTTGGCGGGGCAGAACACAAAAGCCTTGGGCCCGAAAAGGTTGCCCCTCTTACCCAACCTGTCATGTGAAATTGGAGGATTTTTTTTTTTTTATAAGCCTGGGGGGGAGAGAAACCCCTTCCCCAAAATGTATTATAGTAAGCCTCCTCATACGCTTCACATTTTTTCTTCTTTTTGGGTCTTTTTCCCAAAAATATCCCCGATATTTTGGTGGGGGTTTCCCCCTATTCCAAGGATAGTTTTGGGGGGGGGTTAACCGGGCGGGTTTCCCACAAAAAAAAAACCCCCCGGGGATATTCATTCGAGGGGGGGAAGGGGAAATTTCAACGGGACGCCCGGGGCCCCCGTGAGAAAAGGGGGGAAAAAACCTTTCTTTTTAGGGGGTTGGGGGAGGGGGGAAACAAATTCTTTAATTTTTAACGAAAAAACCCAGAAAAACAGGAAAACAAATCCCAATCATAAACATCCCCAGCAAACACCACCCCACACCACCTAAAGGCACAAACACCAAACAAACTCAACACCACCAACCAAAAATAAAAAACATCCAAAACACATCCCAAAACACACCAAAAACACACACATCACCCGGCCACACTTTATCATCAGGATAATCAAAATCATTAAAAGGTTTTTTTGATTACCGATTTTTTAAAACCCCCATATCTCACAAAACACCCATCATCATCATTCTTATTATTAAAGAACAATCATTTTTCATTTTTATTTTTATTTTTATTTTATATTATTAATTATTTAATTTTATTATTTTTAATTTTTTTAATTAAATTTATGGGTATTATTTTTATTATTAATTTTTTATTTCAACCAATTACAAATTATTTATTATTATCATTTCCAGTTTTTTTTATTATAATATCATTTTTTTTTTTTATTAATTAAATTTTTATTAATATTATTATCATTATTAATTATTTTTATTAAATTATTATTATTATTGCTATTTTTATTATTTTATTTAATTTTTATTTTTTTTTAAATAATAATCATAATATAAAAGAAAATAACTTTTTAGGGGTTATTTTACTTTTATTAAATCATTTTTCACATTTACTTTAAATCACATAATTTATAATCATGAACATAACATGTAAATAATTATCAAAATTACTTTTAACTTTATTAGTGCAGAAGTATCAAAAAATTACTTAAAAATTATGATTTTATTTTTTGTTTTATTGATTAAAAAACTTAGATAAAATTTTCGTCTTCATCACCATTCCCTTCAAACACACTCCCCAATTTTCTCATGAAACCCTATCTTGCGGTAATTTCCCAAACGCCCCCGCCCACACGTTTCCCATTTATTATTGCCTTTCCCGAGGGCCCAGGGTTTAAGTGTCGAATCTGCACTTTTGGGGGTTTTTAATTTTAGATTCATCAAAATTCCTATTATTCTTTCCCTTGTCCTATTATTAATATTCAAAAATTCTTATTTCCTGTGCTGCTTTTTCATGTCAAATCCCAAAATTTTAAAGCTTGGTATCTGAAAATGTGAAGGGCCCATCACGGCAAAAAAAAAAATAGAAAACCCTCCTCGATCGGTTTCACGAGGGTTTTTTTTAAGCCCCGGGCGCGGCGCGCGCGGGGTGTGTGTTTTGGGTTGTGTTTTGTGGTGTGTGTTTTGTGTGTGTGGGGTGGGGGGTGTGTCTGTGTGAGTGTTGTGTGGGTGTGTGTGTTTTTGGGTTTGTGTGTGTGTGGGGTGTGTTTTGTGTGTGTGGGTTGTGGGGTGTTTGTGTTTTTTGTGTGTTGTGTGGGTTTTGTGTGTGTGTGGTGGTGTGGGGTGTGTTTTGGTGTGTGTGGTGTTTTTGGGTGCGCGTCCCGTGCGGGTTTTTTCTCGGGGGCAAAGAAAAAGATGGGTGTAATACAATAGGCATTTCCATTAACATAAAAAAACCTTTAAATATTTGCAACGAAATCGTTTTTTCCCCAAAATCATGGCTGTGGGCCCGTAAGTTATTACTAGAGCTTTTTGGGTTCCGTTAATATCAGATGGGGGAACCGTGAATCCCAAAGATAAAACTTTCCCCCTTGGTTTATTTTGGGAAATTTTTTTTCCCCCTTTTTTATGAAACCTAATTTTTTGATTTTAATATTTAAGAAGGTGGGGGTGTATGAAAATTTTCCCCGAAAATAGAAAAGGCCAAGAAACTTTAGGGTAAACTTTCCCCTTCAAACTTTAAGTTTTAATTTTTTCACAAAAAAACCAAAAAAATCAAAATTTCAAAAAATTTAATAAAATATTACCTAACCCCCATTCAAGCAGGACCCACTTTCACTTCCCGCAAAAGGGTCATGAAAAAATTTTTAATTTTAAAAAGGATTCTTTATCTCATTGAAAATTTATTACCCCAAAATTTATAAAAAGGCCCCGGAAAAAGTTTTGCAAGTAAATCCGGATCAAATATACTTAAAAAACATCAAAAAGGGAAAGGATAAAGTGCATTTTGGGGGACAGTAAATTGCCCGTTTTAATGGAGGTGTGGCGGGACCGGACGGAGCGGAAAATTGTACGCCACCCAAAAATTACGGGGGGCTTTTTTTTTACTTTGCCCGTTATTTTTTCACAGTTTTCCCAGAAGGGCCCCGTGCATACAAAAGGCAAAGGGGGATATCATCCAAAAATTTCCACAGAAGTAATGTAAATTTTTGTATACTGAAAAGCATTTTGGGAAAATGAGCCCCTGATTAAATGTTTATCTCGTTCTCATGCTATCCGGAAAAAAAATGGAAAGGGAAAATAGTTTTTTTCTGTCTAAAATTTTTCTGTGGGTTTTTGTACTAGAAAAAAATCAAAATTAAGAAGATGCTCACGATATAATGATAAAAGAAATAAATGAATAACCAAATGAACCGCAATATGTTGAATAACCCCCAAAAAAAAACGGGGGGTTTAAATTTTCCTAAAAAAAGCAGAGAGAGAGAAAACCCTTACACGAAAGAAATTCCGCACCCTGCGACAGTCCCTTAAAAGAAACTTCCTGCTAACTGGTGAAAAAAAATGAACGACTTTTGGAAAAAAACCTTTCACAAGGAAAATCGGGAAAATCATTTATGGGTGGGAAAATTTTAAAGGGACAAAAAAAAAACCCTTTTCCCCGAAAACGGGGGAAAGGGTTTTTATGAAGCGCCCCACTTTTTACGTAATGTTTTCAACTTTCGGCGAATTAAAATTCTCTTTTCCTAAAATGTTTTCGGATTCTAAGGGGGAAATATTGCTTTTGTCCTTAAAAAAGCGAGGGGCATAGCGGGGATTGTTTTTTTTTTGGGATGCCTTTTTGCACAAATGAAAAATAAATATTCCGGGTCAAACGTTAAAATTTATAATAATTTTTAAAATTTTTATAATTTTTCCCTGCCCCTCACATAAATCATAACATCACATCATCATCATCAACAATCATCATCACACATCATCCCCATCATCATCATCATCGTAACCCACGTCAAATAATCCCCATCCATTCATCCCATCACTATTTTTGGGTTGTTGTCTCATTTTTTTATTGTTTTATTTTGTTTATTAAAAAATTTTATTGTTTTCTTTAAATATTACTTTTTTTATCCTCCCCTCCTCCTCCCCTCCTCATCATCACCCATCACCCATCATTACTACTTTTACATATATCACTATTTATATTATTTTTATCTTTTAATATTATTTTTAAAGATTACTTTTACCCATTATTTTTGTTATTTTAGTTTATTTTTATTATTGTTTTTATTATTTTTATTTTTAAAATTATTATATTTTTTTTTTAATTTTTTATTATTTTTATTATTAATTTTTAAATTTATTTTTTATTATTATTGTTATCATTACAATCATCATCAAAATTCCAATTATCATTATAATTAGTTATTACCCTCAGTATTAAAATTATTCCCTTTTAATTTATCATGATAATTTTCTTTGGTGATTTTTACTAGGTTTTATTAGGGGTTAAAAATGGTATTATTATAATTCCAGTTATATTATTTTTTTTAAAACTTGGGTTTTTATAGCAAAATTACTGTTCCCAAAACAATTAATGGGGGGAGGGAGTTTTTTTACTTTTTTCCTTTATAGTTTTTAAATTTTTTTAGTTTTTTTCCTTTTATAGTTATTTTTTTTTTTCATTTTTTTTTAATTTATTTATTAAAAACCCCTTATTGAAAATTCAATGCCTTTGAAAGAACGAAGGGGGAGTGAGGGGACGGGGAGGGGTCAATTGTTCTTGAATAGACCATTGCCCCCACCCCCTGTCTCCTCATCACTCTTTCTTCTTACAGTTATACAAAACCAAAATTTCGTAATGCGGTAGCCAGTTTAAAGACGAAAAATCAAGTCTGAATGATTAAATGATATGTATAATAATATTTTTATCCTTTTTTTTTTCAACGGTTTGGGCTCATGTTTGAGCGGCCGTGGTAACAGTTAAAAATTCATTTGTATTTTTCATGTTGTGATGATTTTTGGAGTAGTCGTGGGAAAGGGTCCCCTTTCCCTTTCCCGGAAGTGCCGGTTTTTAAATTTTTTAGTTAATTTTCTCTCTATTTTATCCCCCTTTTGGGGGTCCAGCACTGCCTTGGGCTGGTTTTGGCCACCCAGTGGCTGGAGGAAAATCGAGGTAATTTCTTTGGCCCAAGGGAACAACGCCCCCGGGTTTGACTCAAACCCCTCGAACTCAGATTCCCTTCGTAAACCAGTCTTGATTTCCCATGCTAACCACTGGCCCCGGGGGCCTCACACACACACACACACACACACACACACCACACACACCCCAAACACACACACACACCACACACAAACCCCACACACCCACACATATATATTAAAAAATCGCCCCTCAAAAAAGGCGTTTGCCCTCTTTGCATCAAAATAACGGGGGAAAATTCTGAGACTCGGGGGTTTTTCCCGACAAAAGATTTTTGGGCCCTTAATTAGCAGCCTTTTATGTGGTCCCTGAAAGTGCTTTTAAATTGTGGTTGGGGCCTGTAAAAATTTTCCTTTTTAATTTCAGGGGTGAGCAAGGCTGTGTCCTTCCCCCAAAACATTTTTTAAAACCACCTGCATGGATGGAAAAGGGGCAAGAGCTATTTACCCCAGAGTAAATTTTTGGAGAAAACCACTGGGAAATATAAAGGGGTCCAGCCCCTTGCCCTTTGCCGATGATTTTTTGTTTACCTATCTGAGCCCTTTTTGGGTCACTTGGGGCGGCTTTTGATGTATTTAAAAATGAGGCCAAACCTTGGGGCCTAAAGTTCCCCCGGGCCAAGACCGGGGAAATTTGGGGGCCTCCCAGGGAAAACCCATTCATTCGATCCATGCTTACGGGGGACGTTAAAAGTCACAGAGAGCTTTGCATACCAGGGGCCTTTGAACTCAGTAAAACAAGAGAAATTTTGGAAAAAATGTGGGGGTACCTTAAGGGCAAAAAAGAAAAAAAACTATGTGTCTTAAAGGGTTTTATATTTCCAGTTTTGCTCTATGGAAGCGAAACCTGGACGCTTTTGTGGCCCTTTGGGGTCTCGTCTTTTATGCCTTTTTTTAAAAGGTTTTCCCCTTTTGCCGGTCATGGGTACAGTTGGCAGGACCATTGTTTAAAACCCACGGCTAAAAACCGTGAGGGCTGGCATTGGGGCCCTTTCCTACCTTTTCATAAACTGGGGTCGTAATCAGGCTATATGGGCACCTAGCAAAGCTTCCCCCGTGGGGTGGGGCCCTAACCCCCAGGGTTTCTTTGCCAGAAAAATCCGGGTAGAGGGGCCCCTGGGGCGACCTGGAGGTCATGGGGTTGGGCCCCTCGACCAAATCCTGTCCCCAAGGAGGGGTTTGAGATAGGCAAGGACTTTTTTGGGGAACGTCATGAGGGGCCCCCCGTGGTTTTTTAATCGAAGGGGGGAGCGCCCATGCGCCCCCGTTTGGAGGCCCATTGATTTAAAGATGATTTGGTACATAAATATGTATTTAAAAGTCTGTATTTTATATATATATATAAAATATATAATATATATAAAATATATATATATATATAAAATATGGTTTTATTATATTATTTTAAAATTATATATATATATATATATATATATTATAATTTTATATATTAAAATATAAATTTTAAATGGGTGTGTATTTTATATGTGGGGTGTGGGATCTATCTATTTTAAACTATCTATCATCTATTAATATAATATATAATATATATTATAAAATTATATATTAATATATATATATATATCTATATGGGTGTGTGTGTGGGGTGTGTGGTTGTGGGGTGAGTGTTTTGGGGTTTTGTTTGTGTGAAAGTATAAAATTTGTACATATATATATATATAATTTTATATATATAAAATAAAAATATATATATATATATATATATATATATATTTTATTTATAAATTTAATATATATGTGTGTGTATTGTATTTCATATGTATATATATGTAAATATGTTTTTTTATTTTTGGTTATATTTTATGTTAAAATATGGAAAAAAGATGTATGTTAAAGGGTGTTAAAATAATATTTAATTTTATATAATTATTATAGATATATTTTAAAATATATATTATATCAATTTTAAAAATATTTATAACATTTTAAAATAAAATTATTATATATATATCTATAAAATATATATAAAATATATTTAAAATTAAATTTTTATAAAATATATATATATATATATAACAAAATTTAAAAAATATATATGGGTAAATATGTATAAAATATATAATATATATTATATATATTATATATTAAATTTTGTGGGGTGTGTTTGGGGGTGTGTGGTGTGGGGGGTTGGGGGGGTGTTTTGTGTGTTGTTTTGTTGTGCGTGCGTGGGTGCCCGGTGCGTGTGTGTGTGTTTTTTGGGTGTAAAAGTATTGTAAAATATATATATTAATATATATATTTTTTATATATTATATATATATATATATATATTTTAAAATAAAATTTATTAGTCTTATATAATATATATATAAATATGATATATATTTATAATATTTTATTATTATTTTAAAATATATAATATATATTATATATGTAATTTTTATATTTTTGTGTTTAAACTGTACCCTATGTAAGTATATATATATATATATTATAATATAATTTTTATATATTATTATAAAAATATTATATATATTTAAAATATATATATATATAGTTTATATATTTTAATATATAAAATTTTATGTAAATATGTAGTATATATATTGGATAGGTTTTTAAAATTATATAAAATATATTATATATAAAATATATATATTATTTATTTATTTAGGTATGGGGTTTTGTGTTTGTGTGTGTGTGTGTGTGTTTTGGGGTTTGTGTGTGGGTTTGGTGTGTGGGGGGTTTTGGGTGGGTTTTTTTCGTTTTATGTGTGTTGGGGGTTTTGAATGTATGTATTGTAAATAAATTTGGCATAATTAGGGGATATACCTACATACATATATAAACCTACATGTTCCGTATCTATTATCTATCTATCTACTTTTCTGTCTATCAAACATTATTCTATCTATTATCTATTATATATAAAGGGTGTGGGGTGTGTGGTGTGTGTGTGGGGGTGTTTTTGTGTTTTGGGGTGTGTATGTATATTTTAAAAATATGTATATATATATTAAAATATAATATATATATATATAATTTTATATTATATATATATATATATTATATATATATATCATAAAGGCTTTGAGGGGAAAACGCAAAGTTTAAAACAAAAACCTTTTTAAAGCCAAAAACAAACCCCTTTGTCTTTTCTGAAAAATAAGGGTTTTGGTTTTTCTAAGGGATACATCCCTTTTTTTACCTACGCATAGAAGGGGAAAAATTTTTGCCGTTTTAAAAAAGGGAAAAAAAATCATAAAAATTATTATTTATGACAAGAATTAAGTTGGGGTCGTTTAAATGATGGAATACAAGAAAAGGGCGGTTTTTTTATTTTAAAACATATTTTTTAACTTGTTACATACAATTTTTCTATCATTTTTGTTATTTATCCCCCTACCAAAAATTTGGGAAAAGAATTTCACTAGCAAACCATTTTTTTTTTTGATGAAACATTTGAAACATACATTTATTTTTTTTCATCTAAAAGAAGTGAATTAATTTAAACCCTGGACCCAATATTTCATAGGAATATTCAGAAAAAAAGGTCATCCTACTCATCTTTGTTCATCAAATTTCTTTGATTCATTACCTCCTCATCACCATCTCATCACCCTCACAATCTCATCACATTTATCATCATTTTCAAAAATAATAATAATTTAAAAATAATAATAAAAATAATAATAATAATTAAAAATAAAATAATAATAATGTAATAAAAATAATAATAATAATAAAAATAATAAAATTTAAAAAAATAATAAAAATAAAATAATGAAATTTAAAAATAAATAATAAGGGTAAAAATAATTTAATTTTAAAAAAAATAAACCTTTTTCAAAACATCTTATAATTAAAAATAAAAATCATGTTGTCCCTCGTCATCGTCTTCATAATTTCTTCCTCAAACTCATTACCATCATCATCACTATTTTTTGTTTTATCTAAAACAATCGATAGCTGCAAAGGAACGTCTTGATGGTACCTCGCAACACAAGGAAAATGTTTTTTTTCGTTGCAAGAATTTGTAATGTTTTTACCGTTTATCCTTCTCATTTTTTCATGAATGCCTTTCTTCAAAAGAACGAATTTCCCTGTTGTCATGAATTTTCCCTTGAGAGATGATATGCCCCTGGAATTTCAATATACATTCGACAGATTCTTCACAAACTGAAAATTCATTGCTCCGTGACGTGCGTCCACTACACACGCACAGCTGGACTCCCTTTCTCTGTATACAGATCATGGCTTTAGCTGCGAATTCAATATAAAAACTGGGCGCACGCACACACTCTTTTGCACGCAGTACACAACCTCTCTCTTCTCTCTCTCCCCTCTCTCATTCTCTCTCTCTCTCTCTCTCTCTCTCTCTCTCCCCTCTTCCCCTTCTCTCTCTCTCTCTCTCTTTCACTCACTCACTCACATATATACACACATCACGTTTGCTGCAATTGCCGCACAGAGGTTCATGAGTTAAACCTAAAATTCCTATGCAAATGTCGAGTTATCATAAAGTTTTTAAATCACAAGGGAGGGACAATAATCTGCTCTTGCAAAAAAGCTTCCCCGCGTCGTTTTTACCCACAAAAAGCACATGCAGCCGACCCGCGCCGCACATTTGACCTCGCCCGAGTGACAAAACGGCACGGAAACGAAATGTGGCCTTATCATCGGGGCATTATGATAGCGGCGCAGCGAGGGGCGTCCACGGGGATGAATACTGCGTTAATCAGGGAGGATCGCCCCGGGTTATTCCCCTTTCTTTTTGTGCGTCCGGAGTGGTTAGTTCAGCGGCCGATCTTTGGCTGTCGTTTGGGGATTTCTACTGTTACGCGCTGTGACTTCGGCGACTCTTCATGCTGATTATATCCTGTGAATTGCTTATATTGGGGTGTGTGTGTGTGTTTTGTGTGTGGGGTTGTGTTGTGTGTGTGTGTATGTGTATGCATATACATATACATATATATAAACACACACACAACACCCCACACACACACACACACACACAACCACACACACACACACCACACACACACACATTTACACACACACACAACACCCCACACAAAATACAAAACACACACAAAACACACACACTCACACACACACCACACACACACACACACACACACACACACACACACACACACACACATACACTCACACACACACACACATTTGTGTTATATAGAATATGAATGAAAAAAACAGATTAATGTTCTTGTCAGAAAGATTTGTTTAATCTTTGCCAGTCCACTAAAAATCTTATATATGAAGTAAAAAACGAAAAGCAAAAGCGAAGCTATTGCTTTCCGGGGGCTCCACAAAAAATTGTCTTTATATCATTTATAGAACGCAATATAGGCCGAGGTGGCCGAGTGGGTTTGAGCATCGGACTCGAGACTGTCACGACGGCAATCTGAGTTCGAGGGTTCGAACCACCGGCCGGCGCTTTTTCCCTTGGGAAAGGAACTTTACCTCGATTGCCTACCTAGCCACTGGGGGGTTCAAGCCAGCCCAAGTCAGTGCTGGTCCCAAGCCCGATAGAATAGAGAATGATTACCTAAAAGGTAACACCAGTACTCTCCGTGGAAAGGAACTGGGGACCCTCCACGTACTCACTCCAAGAGCATCACAACATGAAAACTACAATTAAAAGTCATGCTTTGACCACGGCGGCTCAAACATAAACCCTACCGTAAAAAAAAAAAAAAAGTAGACACGCAATTCAATAAGAATTACAACAACTGGGACACAGCGGGGACACAGCGAGGGATAAGTGTACACAGCGTGTTAAATTGTGATTGACGCGCCAGGCGTTCGGGCTTTTGCAAGGAAAGCCGCCAAACGATGATTAACTGCGAATTTTCATTTGAACCAAAATGACATTTCAAAATTCCCGATTTTCCGGTGATTCTGGTATTCTGGAAGCCGAATAGAGGGCTTAGTGCTTGTATTTACACATTTGTAGAGTATATAATTTTGTCCTCTGAAAAATCTGTCTATCTATCTGTACACACCACACACACAACACACACACAAAACACACACACACACACACCCCACACATATATATATATATATATTTTATATATTTTATATATATATATAAAATTAAAATTATATTTTAAAATATATATATATATATATATATATATATATATATATATATATATATATATATATCACATACGTATATGTATATATATGTATGTATACATATATATAAAAGATAGATAGACAGATAGATAGATAAACACACACACACACACACAGACACACACACAACACCACACACAACGCAAACACACACACAAAACCACACACACACACACACACACACACACACACACACACACCACACACACACACACAGGCATATTCAAAATGGTAATAATATTTTATTTTTGAATACCCCCTTTGCATAGCGTACTCTTTGTCTATTTATTCAGTGTAATCCCGTCGATCACTTGCAGTGTACCTGGCACTTGGGAATAAAACAGCAGAAAAAACGGGAGTCCTGATTCTCCAGGTAATGCCTCGCCGGCGGTATTACAGGATTCTGTCTCTCGAGGATATTTATGGGTCAATTTCATGGCCGAATCAAGTCCGCGAAGACGCCATTACCAGAGATTTCATAGGATTGAACGGCGAATAAGACGTTCCCAGGGTCCTCGGCGGAGGCACTTCTAATCTTAAATCCATCTGTTTTAACCTATTTGCTTATAGGTTTGTTTCATTTTAGTCATTATATCTTTTTTATGCGCATTTTTTTGTCATTCATATCTGGACAATGGCGACTGCACTGAAAAAAAAAAACCCGCTGCAGTAACAAATGTTTTCGCCGAATCTGGCACATATAAAAATTTTGGACAACGTACGAGCACCTTTCCTTTCTCCTTTATAAAATCCTACTTATCTTCTTGAATAGTATATAGATAATAGATAGATAGACAAATAGACATATATAAAATATATATATAATATATTATATATATATTATTTTAAATATATATATATATATATATATATATATATATACATATACATACATACATATATGTGTGTGTGTGTTTGTGTGTGTGTGTGTGTGTGTGTGCACGTAATATAATATATAATATATATATATATATAGTATATTTTAATAATTATATTATATATATATACATATATATACAATAATACACACAAACAAACACAACACACACAGATATATATATTATTATATATATACTATATATATATATATATATATATATATATATTATATATATATATATATTTATTATATATATATATTATATATTATATATATATATATAATTTATTGTGTGTGTGTGTGTGTGTGTGTGTTTGTATATATATAAATAACGTATATATTTAATTCATATAGGTAATATATATATATAATATATATATATAATATATATATATTATACATATATATATATAATATTTACAAAGGGGCGGTGGCCGAATGTTAGAATATCGGCTCCAAAGCTGTCACGAAGGCAATCTGATTCAAGGGTTCGAGCACCGCCGGGGCGTTGTTCCTTGGGGAAGGGAAATACCTCGTGCCTACCTAGCCACTGGTGGCCAAGCCAGCCCAAGTCAGTGCTGGTCCCAAGCCCGGATAAAATAGAGAAAATGATTACCTAAAGGGTAACACCGGCACTCTCCGTGGAAAAGGAAATGGGGACCCTACACGTACTCACTCCAAGAGCATCACAACATAAAAAAAAAAAAAAAAAAAAACTAAGTATCATGCTGTGGCCACGCGGGTCAGACTGAACCTACCGTTAAAAAAGAATTATATATAATATATAAAATAGATAGATATTTAAAAAA
>NW_023660688.1:7500-18865 GCF_015228065.2 Penaeus monodon | reverse complement strand
CCGAACTTTACTTTTGAGCTCAAATCTTACCCACCACATGAGCAGAACGAGCAAAATTAATCCCACCCAATCAGTAATTGATACGTCATGACAACGTCATCAACCCCAATAGAAAAGATGGAGTTGCCATTAATATTTATGATAAGCAATAATGAAACAAATTCTGACATTTACATGTCAAAGATGTATATGAAAAATTCATTAGTATATATTCTTATAAGTTGTGGGTTTTTCAAACTGTAGATATAACTCTCAACATTGAAAAGGAAAACGAAAAGAAAATCCCCACAGAGAAACACAGAGTTTACAGACACAGAAAGGCAACGTTATATCCAGGTTAGAAAAACATTCGCAACTTATGCAATATATTAATCGAATAAAGAGAAAGCTCTTAATAAAAACACGATTTGGTTTCAGATTCAGAGTGCAGACTTCCTGATTCTTTAAACTAACGTCAAAACCGCACGGACATCTGTTATCATGATCCTGGATAGCAACACACCCTGAAAAAACACACACGAATATAAATTGATATTAGGAGAATCTCGTTTTTGACTGAAACCTTCAGTTCGGTTGTCTAAAATATTTATATGCTATTTGAAGCCATTTATACAATTTTTATTTGTACTGACAGATATATATCGGAATGACCTAATACTTGCGTGTGTGTGTGTGTGTGTGTGTGTGTGTGTTTTGTGTGTGTGTGGTGTGGGGTGGTGTGTGTAGTGTTGTGTGGGGTTGTGTGTTTTGCGTGTGTGGTGTGTGTGTGTGTGTGGGTGTGTGTGTGTGTGTTGGGGTGTGTGTGTTTGTGTGTGTGTGTGTGTATGTGTTGTGTGTTGTGTTGTGTGTGTGTGTGTGGTGTTCTCTCTCTCTCTCTCTCTCTCTCTCTCTCTCTCTCTCTCTCTCTCTCTCTCTCTCTCTCTCTCTCTCTCTCCCTCTCTTCTCTCTCCCTCTCTCTGTAGCAAACGTTTCCTTATCGACATTAGCGTATAATTTTAAAACTTATAGAGGTTGAACGCTAATTTCCATTACACAGACACCCGCTTTTTTCATGTAAAACTGCAGATTTACTGATAATCGCATTGACTCGTGCGCCTGGCAATGTGTCTGGTACCTTCTGTGCAAGTACTGTGGTTTTGGGTTACCTTTAATCCGGAATCCCTTTTATGACGCGAACAGAAAACGCCCTTTGTTTAAGCTCTCCCTGTGACGAAAAAAAAAAAAAAAAAAAAAAAGATCAAGTGTTGCCATGTGGCGATAAGGTTCATGAAAAGTGTGTTCAGCAAAAAAAAAAAGTTATTTTTTTAAACTCAACCAGACAGGGTTTGTGTTAAGATTTCCATATAGATAAATATATAGATATAAAACATGAATTCATACATATATACGTGTAAATTTATTTCTGCAGATCACTGTTAATGTTAAAATTTTAAAACGAACTATAGCTTAAACTAACTTTCTCTCACTCTCTGTCTGTTAAATTATTTTTTAAAATTTAACACACACACACACACACACACACACACACGAACACAAACACACACAAAAACACACGAACACATATAAAAAATAATAATAAAAATAATAATAATAATAAAAATAATAATAATAATAAAAAAATAATAATAATAAATAAATAAATAAAAATAATAATAATAATATTAATAAATAATAATAACAACAAATAATAACAACTCGCACACACCACACACACACACACCACACACACACACACCACACCCCACACACACTCACACACACACACGCACACGCAAGCACACACACAAATAATAATAATAATAATAATAATAATAATAATAATAATAATAATAATAATAATAATAATAACAGCAGAAAAAAAAACAAGAATATATTTTCTTAATAATAATAATAATAATAATAATAATAATAAACAGACCATTAAACAACAAAATAAGAAAATAAAACAAACAAATAAAATAAAAACATAAACAACTCGAGGAGCAAATCAAGACAGACGAGGGGAAAGACACACAGCAAGACATGAACAGTCCACTCATTTCCCCTCACGTTCCGAACATCCCCCTCGACGTGACACCTCCAGCCGCGGCCTCCTCCTTCAGACCAAGTATTTGGGACTGTCGCCTGGCGCACATTTATACAGAGCGGAGACCGAGTCTCGACTAGAGGATAAAAATAGGTTGAGTGAAAAAAGGTATAAAAATGTGTATGTATTCAAGTTTGCAGATAAGAGAGGAGATAAGAACGGCACGGTACAAGAAACATCTGTTCGAACAAGTGTTCGGAGCAGTAAAATGGCGAGCGCACTATAGGTCGTTCTAATCATGAAGCCTTTTGGGTTTTTAAAAAAAAAATAATGGAGAAAAACCACGGGCGTCTATATAGCAAGGTTCGTTATGTTGACGACATTTTACAGAGATAAATGAATATGTATTAATATTACATAAACCCAAAATAAGCACATGGACCTTTATAAGTGCTGTTTAAATATAAAATCACCAATGCGTGTAAACGAAGGGCCCACAGAAAACATACATGAAAACGGCAACACTTGAACCGCTCTCATGAATTGTGTTCTACGAAATTGTGTAACAGAATAGAATCCCCGATAAAATGTATAAATACGGAAGTGAACGATAATAACAGGCTTTGATTTAAAATTTTTAAAAAAGGCAAAAACACCCATGCAGGGGAGAAAATATCGAGGTGCAAGGGAAAAAAAATAATCACGAGACTACTGCGATTACTGATCAAAAATCGCATTACATTACACTGAAAACAAAAGAATGATCATAATCCTTTACAAACACCGAACACATTACGAGAAACTTAAAGCGACGATTGATAAGCATATCTAAGAAAAAAAAAAGTTGAAAAGAGGAATCGGTAAAAACCCGTAGAAAAGGCAATCTGGAACTTTATAAAAAAAAAGTTAAAGATGAGTATAAACAACGGAGAATTAAAAATTAATGGTGAAAAAACTGAGCAATAATGATTCAGATAATACTGGAAAATAGCATTGACAGCTGTTATTATTAGCGATAACAAACGTTGTGCTCATGCCTAATGACCATATTACAATGCTAAAGCTGACACCCTGAGTGACGTAACTAGGGATACGATCAATAAGTAGTTACTATTTCTGTGAACTTATTATAAATTACCATTGTAGCAAATTATATGCTTCTGCCTATATCCATAGAAACTTTCAAAACATACAAGGCTATTAGTAATTACTTCTCTCTTCTCTCTCACATCCGTAATAATAATCATGTTTAAGCTAAACCCCCTGACTCACAGACACTTGCCCATACAGAATCTTTGCCCAAGAGGATGGCCATCCCATATCTCTAACCTCGCCTGGAAATACGTGCCCTAACACTACTTAAAGCACAAAAAATTCAAAGTGGAGCATTTTTAAAACAGCTCTTGTCAGCCCCCGCATCATTTCAACCTTGTGATTAATATTCCCCTGTCAAAACCAAGACGGAACACAGAACGGCATACTGGCACTTTTCCAGAACACTTCATAAACTAGGCAAGTTAGTACATTCTCAAATATATATCTCGATCATTAAGAGGATGACGACGGAAAATAATTATTCGTGTTGCAAATCTGGCCATACATAAACAAAAAACCCTACCCCTCGAGATCACCGATATTTAATGACAGGGTTGCTGAATAAACTAAGTAAAGAAAAAGAAATTTTGAAAAAAAAATCCGACACAGAATATTCTACTCTTCAAAGAAACTCAAACTCGTTCAAATCCGAACTATGAACGACCAGAAGAGCCTAAGGGTGAGAATGGCGTGTACTATTAGAGCATCTGGTCTCACCTTCATCCTGCCATGGATCACGCCAATCCCCCAAAAACGCCTGCTCGCCCTAACCCACTGGAAGAAGCAAACAAATCCCTTGCGATTCTCCAAAAAATCCTCCTCCAGTAATTTATTTCAGAAGGACTATAGACTCCCTCTCCGCAACCTACCTCTAAAATATTATTGAAGAAGCAGTTATTAAGACAGATGATACATTATATTGAATTGAGAGTCTCTTTAAAAAACAATGCCAACACCTCCAGGGAGGGATGGCATAACGCATGTTATGTCACTGTTATTATCCAATATTATCATCTACAGAAATATTGTTATCCCTTAGATCTTCATTAGATATTTCCAAATCAATATTAGACTTTCGCAAATTTGAGAAAAGTTTTAAACTCTCCGATTCAAATGCCACTGCTTCGATCGCTTACAGAGGCACCTTCAGAAGAACGAAAAAGGCATACCACAAGGGGGCATTCTGAACCCCACTTGGTTTAACCAGCTTACGGAACTGCCAATTCAATTATGCTTTACGAACAATACTATCCTGTGCTCCTATACTGATGGCCTAAAATCAGTAGCAGCTAGAACAACATATTCGACCTCATCACAGATAAATGTAACTTGCTTAGCCTCAAAGTAAATTCAAGTAGTTTTCAGTAATATATAACATCTTCCACACATACCACAGAAGCATTTAACCATTAAAAACATCAGTTTCAATGGACCCAACAAAGTGTTTAGGGCACACATTTCCTCTGAAAATACTCCAAACAATTGTACTATAATTACTAAAATTCTCCTCGGCTAAAATTGTTAAGATGAAAACAAGACAAGACCAGGCTATGTTTTTTTTCTCATATATATATATATATATATATATATATATATATATATATATATATATATATATTGGCAATGAGTAAGAGAGGTGTCGTGGTTAGATCAGTGATAATAAGTGCTAAAAATTACGAGTGAAAAGTGATCTGTGATAGTGCTACATAAGAGAGAAATTTCGTGAATATATAGAGCTTATAATCCAGCCAAAATAGAAATAATAATGCATCCATATGTCTCACAAGCTTATAAAATTCAATATTGGACCATGCATACGTGGTCGTTTTAAACTAATAGAGATGCCAGAAAGTGCCAACTAGGAAAGGTAGACTTCATTACCGTGCTAAATAAGGTCATATCCTACTGCTCATCGAGAGTGCCACGATAGATAGAATTAATGAAGAAAAAAAAAACACTCCCCCAACAGAACAAAATCCCAAATTACGAAAAAATTACGAAAAAAAAAAATTACGAAATCATTAGAAAATAACAAGCTTCACCGGTCGCCGAGTAACAGCCAAATCGCACGTACCACAGTTTCCCCTCAGGTAGATTCGCTAAGAAACAGCCAAACCGCCAGTATGTAAGTACAGTACATCACAAAAAAAAACAGGTAGGTTTAAATATGGTTACCATAAAGCGACAAATATAATCAGCACCCGACAGAAGATCCGCCAGATAAACTAGGCACTCACAAAGCGTAATTCAAGCGATGGCACCTCAGGCTAGTGCCAGACGCTGACCCCGCGACCCGAGGCCGGGGGCGCCGAGGGCACCGGGCGGTAGGCTTAGCAACCGCTAAGGAATGCGACACCTCTCCGAAAAACAGCCAGATACAAAACCACCTTCTAACTCCCTCTAACCCCAAACCCCATCCTTACCCATTCTATCATCCTAAATCCTCCCCTCCCACATCACCCACCTCCGTACTTTAAGCCTACAATTTATGCACATTATAATGAATGGGCTCATTATAATGGAGTGTGTGTGTGCGCTCATGCAGACGCTGTGCAAACGTATGTGCACGAGTGTGGGTGCGTATGCACGAAAATGCGCAGATGTATGCGTGTGTGTGTGCATATACGTATATTTGTGGTATATATTCATATGCGTGTGTATGTATATGTATGTGTGTATGTGTGCGAGTGTGTGTAGTGCATGCATATGTGTATATGTGTATGTGTATGTATATGTATGTGTGTATATATGAATATGTATATGTGTATGTGTATATATATGTAATAGATAGGGTAAGTGAGTAAGTGTATACATGCGTATATATGTGTAGAAGTGAATGTGTGTGTATGTATGTATATATATACGTGTATATGTATATTGTATGCGTACATGTATATGTGTATGCATGAGTATATGCAAACGTATGTGCGCATACGCGTGTGCGTCAGCATACGTATTGCTATTTTTGTGTGTGTATATACAGTCATAAGCAGATGCACAGGATGGATGCGCAGGTGTGTGCTCACATACATGGGGATGAGTATGCACGTGTGTATGCGCATGTGATGTGCGCACACGTCTATACATGGGTACACTAGTGCTCGTATGTAGTTTCGTATAATGTAAGAGTGTGTATGCATATCACATACAAGGGAGCATATGTAAAGATGTATGCTTGCGTGTGCATGTGCAAGAAAATGAACATATGCGTGGCATTTGTAGATGAACAACTGTGTCTGCACTGGGCGTACATGCACATAAATAAATCAGTGTATAAAAAATACAATCACATATACACACTTCTGATAGTTAAGCCCATGCTCACGGGAGTATACCCTGGTGTAGTGAGCAGGCCGTGCGTGGCGACAGATAAGTACACACTAGACAGAGCCAACCCTGCTGGAGGGGCTTATCAGTGGCATCCCGGCTAAACTACTCCCCCTTCCACCAAGATACACCTAAGCCAGTAGGTGGGAGGTAACTCGGCTGTATACCTCTCAATCAAAAACCATGACTGCACAAACAGAGCAACGGCCCTCATTCCCCGGAGGCGAAGGAGCCCCTGGTTACGGCGGCGATCAGGACTGTTCCAGAGCAGAGGGTGCTAAGAATTCCCGGACAACAACAGGCCGCCCCACGTTGATGAACCTTTGCACATATAATATAAGGACAATGAGAACTGAATCAGACTTACTAGCATTACTTGAGGAACTTTCTTTCATCAAATGGGATATTGTAGGACTCTGTGAGGTTAGAAGACTAGGCGAAGAACAGAAGATACTAAATGATGGACATGTGCTCTATTGGAGAGGTAAACCCCAGGGTAGCAAGCAGGAATTAGGGGTGGGCTTCTTAGTCACAAACGTTTAGAAAAGAATATAGTGGAATTCTATAGTATAAGCGAAAGAGTGGCTTCAGTAACAATAAAACTAAACAATAGGTACAACTTAAAGATTGTTCAAGTCTATGCTCCAACCTGCAGCCACAGTGATGAAGAAATAGAGAGCTTCTATGAAGATGTTCATTTAGCCAGCGAGAGAGTAAAATCCCATTTCACAATAATAATAGGAGATTTTAATGCAAAAATAGGTAAAAAGACAGCAGGAGAAACCGCAATAGGGAATCACGGAATAGGTACTAGGAATGAGAGGGGACAAATGCTAGTTGATTTTGCGGAGGCTCGATCACTCAAAATCATGAATACATTCTTCGAAAAAAGACTAGAGCGGAAGTGGACTTGGAAGTCGCCATCTGACATCAAAAACGAAATTGACTTCATAATTTCAAATAGACGCGATATAGTAAAAAATGTGGAAGTTATTAATAAAGTAAATGTTGGCAGCGACCATAGAATGGTCAGAGGCCAAATTAAACTACACCTCAGGAGGGAAAGGAGTAAACTCATACGAAAACCACAGCCAGATTTAGCTAACTTGAAGACCAGAGCGACAGAATTTAACCTTAACATCCAAAACAGATATTCACTTCTCAGCGACGAAGATCTCAACATTGACCAAATCAACAATCAGTTCAATGACATAATAAAGGAATCTGCACTAGAAGTAGGCGGTAAGATCGTCAAGCAAATCTCCAGCAAGTTCTCGGTAGAAACTAAAGAGCTTATGCAAAAACGTAGGGTCATGAAAATATCGTCAATCAGGGACAAGATAGAATTAGCCGAACTAACAAAGACTATCAATAAAAAGAAAAGGGAAGATGTACGGAAAATTTAATACTCAAATAATAAATGAAACAGTGATATCAGGTACTAGCATGAAAACAGTTAAAAGAGACTCGGTATAGGGAGAAATCAATTGTATGCAATAAAGAAACCAGATGGAGAAGTAACATACAATAAGAATGAAATCATAAGAATAGTGGAGGACTTCTACAGGGATCTATACAACTCAAATGAACAGCCATGGATACAAGCGAATGCGGTAACTAGAGACGTACCTAACATCACAACAGAAGAAATAAAAAGAGCGCTTAAAGGCATGAAGAGGGGGAAAACACCGGGGGAAGATGGAATTAGTATAGACCTTATAATAGATGCAGGAGATATTGCAACAGTGAAACTAGCCAATCTTTTTAACAAATGCCTTATCAACGGGAAAACTCCGAAAGCCTGGAAAAATGCAACAATTGTTTTGATACATAAAAAAGGGGACAGAAAGGATCTAAAAAACTACCGACCAATAAGCCTCCTTTCAGCTACTTACAAATTATTCACAAAAATCATCACAACTCGCATCTCTGACCGTCTGGATTCTAACCAGCCTAGAGAACAAGCAGGCTTTCGCAGTGGATTCTCAACAACAGACCACATCCACACGCTCACCCAAATAAAGGAAAAAATAAACGAATATAGGAAACCACTGTGTATGGCATTCATCGATTACGAAAAGGCATTCGACTCTGTAGAGACACCAGCAGTACTAGAAGCTATCCGAAAACAGGGAGTAGAGGAGGTATATTGTAAAATACTGGAAGATATATACAAAGATGGGACAGCAACCATCAAGCTCCACTCCGAAACCGACAAAATACCAATTAAAAAAGTGTTAGACAGGGCGATACCATCTCACCAAAACTGTTTACAGCTTGTCTTGAGGAAATATTCAAAAAGCTAGAGTGGAATGGAAAGGGTATCAAGATAGGAGACGAATATCTAAACAACCTCAGATTTGCAGATGATATTGTTCTCTTCAGTGAATCTGCAAATGAAATGCAGCAACTAATAAATGATCTAAATAGAGAAAGTCTGAAAATCGGACTTCGGATGAACAAGAAAAAGACTAAGATCATGTTCAACAGTAGAGTTCAGTTCGAACAGATACAAGTACAAGGCGAAGTACTAGAGGTAGTGGACAAGTATATATACCTAGGACAACTCGTACAGACAAACACATCTAGCAAAGAGGAAATTAAGCGACGCATCAGTCTAGGCTGGAGCGCCTTTGGCAGACACAGTAGCATACTAAGAGGTTCCTTGCCATTATGTTTAAAAAGAAAAGTCTTTAACCAATGTGTCCTACCAGTTATGACCTATGGATCAGAAACATGGACTACAACCAAATTACTGGAGAGGAAACTAATAAGTGCCCAGAGAGGGATGGAAAGACTGATGCTGGGAATTAGCCTAAGAGATAGGATGAGGGCGACGTGGATCAGGGAACAGACAAAAATAGAAGATATACTTGCGAGCATCAAAAAGAAAAAGTGGCAATGGGCAGGTCATATACATCGGAGACAGGACAACAGATGGACAAAGAATGTAACAGACTGGGCTATAGATAATATAAAGAGACCCAAAGGGGCCAGACCAATGACAAGATGGCGCGACGAAATAACGAAATTTGGGGGCCGAGACTGGAAACAAAAAACACAAGACAGACAAAGTTGGAAAAGATTGGGAGAGGCCTACGTCCTGCAGTGGACTGACCCAGGCTGATGATGATGATGATGATGATGATGATGATGATGATATATATATATATATATATATATATATAAAATATATATATATATATATATATAATATATATATAAACTCATAACTGCCTCATATATGGCTTAATCTATCTTCCACAATCCCATTCCCATCACACTTTTTACGGGTGAGACCTATCCGCAAAGGAATGATTAGTACACAACACTATTTAATACAACTAAATCTATACGGCATTACCTCATTATCATTGTGGCACTCCTAACCCTTCAATTAAAAAACTAGTTGCCTATCACGCAGCTGTCTTGACTCAAAGTTTAGTGCCACTAGAAGCACTTTATGTTCCATTTTGAAAATGATCTGTACGTAATGTCAAGTGCTGTCAGCTTATTCTGCCACTATATTTACATAACTTATGCATTCATAGCACGGAAAAGCATATGGCCACAAGCCCCACCTGTGCTAGTAAGAAGTTAGTGTGATATAAATACAGTGGTAGAATCACCTGATAGTATATTAATCCTAAGCTATGCGAGTCAATACAGCTGCGTGATAGGCATTTTTTTTCTGGCAGCACAAAGTTATACGAGTCCGTAATGCAGAAATATATAGATATATGTATGATTTTTTTCCTGTGTTTGTTAAACTATGTACACACATTGAAACTGCATGTTTTTTGTTTTCACCCAAGACTATTTATTTCGTTAGTTTATGTTAGTAGTAATTTTTTTTCTAGGTATAAAATCTGGACAACAGAAAAGACTCTTGGACTCATCGAAGTGTTAATTCCACTCCCAGCTTGGGGGATGTTAACTGCAGCTTTGTCTGGCCTACGCTTTAAGACATGCACTCATTGCAATTCACTGCTCCATTGACAGCTGTGTAGAATCTTCGTCACCTATCAGCGTTCACAGGCAAACTCCCTCTGACAACATCTTCCCAACAAGAACGACTTTAGTTTCGTTGCAGCTGCTCCACGTTAGATGAACTACTCTCGTACGAGCCTGGATTTCTAAGCAGATAAAGCGGGCTCATGGAGCTATACAATTTAAATTATGTCTCTGTTCACATATCAGAGCATAAGTCAAGTTAAAGTCCCTCATTAAACCGCAATCTCACACCTCATGATAACAGCATACGAAGGCACCTGCGCCCAAAAGTGTTCTCTGGCCATTTACCCGAAAATACTTTTAATGAAACGTTTTGCTAGTCTTAACCTTCATTTATAACACCTACCTCGATATGTTCGCGTTAATGCATTACTACCATGATATTGTAGGGCACTAACGTGAACACATCGATACTTATGTTATAAATGAAATTTTAAACGAGCAAAACGTATAATAAGCATGTTTTTTTTACGCAGTTAGTCTGACGTTAGAACGTACATACATTCATTCACCCTTCGTAGGCCACGCTCCGAGGAATCAAGCCGTTATAACACATCGAATAAGATGGGTAGTGAGAATTAGACGTGAACTGTAAGCATTATTCCCAAGATATTACACGATCTCTTGACACGCCAAGCCCATAAATAAATGTTTCGAAGGCTACTACACTGGCTTACTCGTTCATGAAGAAAATATATGAGGAAGATGCTCTTAATCCAGTAATTTTTTTTCTGGACTGCCTTAATAACTATCTTCATTAATACATTTTCTACACTTAACTTACAATCGACTGTGATATCTAGCAACTCTTCTTATCCTTTGTAAAAATAAATAAATAAATTTATTCAAAGCCCGATTACATCCAGCACAATATTTTCTTTTGAAAAGAAAAAAATACATAAA
>NW_023660688.1:0-2500 GCF_015228065.2 Penaeus monodon | reverse complement strand
CGCATTGAAGCGAGTTTCACTCCTATCACGCATTGAAATGAGCAACACTGTGCCGCGCAGTGAGACGAGCGACATGAAGGAGGGAGAGGAGAGAGAGAGAGAGAGAAAGAGAGAGAGAGAGAGAGAGAGAGAGAGAGAGAGAGAGACAGAGACAGAGACAGAGACAGAGACAGAGACAGAGACAGACAGACAGACAGACAGACAGACAGACACACAGACAGACAGATTAACGAAACTGTTCTGAGCATCATCTCTCGCGCACTGAGACGAGGATCGTGTCCCTGGCGCACTGAGACGAGCTAGAGGTCTGGCATGCAGGGGAGTGGACGGGAACCTCCCTCATCCCTGGCAAGTGACGGTCGAATGCTGAGATCAGTCCCTCGAAGCAGGAAACCAGGAAATCCACACATAAAACACAATATATAGGCAAAGATGTAGCATTATAAAAGAGTATCTTAAACCTACAAAAATATGTCAAAAACACAGTATCACACTCACCGCCATGTGCAGGTGTTACCAACAGGGGAGGAAGAAAACATGACAAACAGCAAACCAAAACAATAACGTAATGCCCATTACAACTGTCCAAACCACACATATAAAATGGGGGGATTTTACACACAATATTACTCATCAAAACATCGAATGAATACACACTCTTCTTAATACCTTTTGTTAACTCAGTAAAACAATAGATATATACACACTTTCTTAATACCTCCAAATAAATACGCACTCTCAATACCTTTTATCGACTCATAACACAGGAACCATTGTTCCTACAGCCGTTTTTCGTTACAGCACACACAAAATATACCAGATATGCACGCATTACAATACCAGGGGGAAAATCAAGAATGAAATACGCACATAAATATATAGCCAATGACGCAATAATAATATACGATACCAGGTATGATGTGAAGACACTTAAACACCTTATCCAGTAAGAAATGATCACTGGATTTTAAACTAAATACACACGTAAATATAAACCCAATGGTAAAATACGAAACCAGATGTGATTCGATGACACGTAAACACAGAACAGTAATAATGGTGATTTCGAAAAACTTGCAGAATACCTTATAAGTAATTAATTACAACACAATTTATAATAACATCCCTACCTAATACGTAATACTTGTTATTTGCTATGTACACACAGGAAAATACGCCCTTAAAAAAAAATAATTTATTAATAAAAAAAAAATAAAAAATAAAAAAAAAAATATATATATACATATAATATATATATATATATATATATATATATATTATATATATATATGTATACATATAATATAGTATACATATGTATATATATATATATATATATATATATATATATATATATATATATATATAACGGAAACAAGCAAAAATGTGATGATATATGATATGATGCGATGATCCAAATAACGATAACCCTAAAAGAACTAAAACAGGCTACACCCGTGCAATACCCATGCAGAGGATGATCTAAGGAAAGCCTGTACTGATTCTAACATGCCAAGGGTGTCAGGCAGCAAGGCCCTGAGCTACAGAGTAAAGTGTGGTTACACTGGCCATCGATTCATGAAATCTAATCATTTTGAGTGGATTTTGCCCACCGATTGGTTCATTCCATTGTTTTTTGGCCTACTCGTCCGAAGCGATGGGCAACCCGTCGATCCATCGATGTTTTCCAGTGGAAAAGTCATACTCGTTGAGAGTCTATAGTATACATGGCATCAGTGTAATTGTATATTTATGCATTATAATTAATATATATATAAATAAATTACAAATTTTTAATTATAATTGTAAATTATCATATATATACTGATATTAATTATTATTTAAAAATAAAAGAAAAACAATGCAATAATCTTGTATCCTCATTTGACGGACGAACATAAACAAGCGCGCATGTTTTTCGAAGAGGAAGAACGTCTTCTCGTCATATTTCTGTAAAGAATGTGGAATTCGGAAGCAATTACCTCTCTTTTAGAGAAAGTACGCCAAGAAAATGTCCTTTGGAATATAAAACATCCATATTACCACAAGAGGGGCTGCGGACACGATTTGTTTTGATGCTGCGATCCAGTGGACTGAACTGGTGGTTCTTTCGTAGTGCAACCCAAAAACGGATGGGCGGGTGGGTTCCAAATCACTGATAATCGTTGGATTCCAACGAAATAGTTGGTCAGTCTAACCGTACCTTTAGGAAGACAGGAGAAGGTTGAGGGCGTGGCGACAAGCTGGCCAGAATTTGAACGATGATCTCTACTTCTCCAAGAAATATTGGTTTCAGCAGCAGCTGTCTCCGCTGAGGACAAGGCACCCTAAGGCGCACGAGGCGTGTCACCTGTGAGTCACGACCCGGGGAATGACCGGGCGGAGTCGATCCGCGTCCCTGACAAGTGTCGGTAGAGCCGCCAGGAACTTGGCACCCTTAAGCGACATGCAAGTTGCTACGACCCGAGAAACACACTGCGAGACCCATAAAGTCCTTGCA